>NW_015115141.1:12617-28993 GCF_001443285.1 Poecilia latipinna | reverse complement strand
GACAACAGGCCATCAGCAGGCCATCTGATTTCATGATGCGTCTGTAATAAAGTATTACTCTAACAAAGGCCACCTTAGAATCAGAATGTACATATTAGGTAAAGTGTAAATTCCTGCTTGAAAATTTAACTTGGACCTTAAGTTGTAAACTTTTAAGTTTGTTTGTGACTCCTGGTTTTGTCATATTTTTTCTATTTTACTTATTTAATACAGACAATACTGTAAAAGGCAAAATAAATAAATAAAAATGTCACACTGCAACCATTAAATCATGTTTTGTTTTAGTTATAGACTTACAGAAAATGTGTCATGACAATTTATTAATGCTATGGATGAGATAAATCACATGTAACATGTTTCACTGTGTTTTAAAGACATTTAGACAAACAGTTGAAATGAAGGGAAAAGCTTTGCAAATCTGCATTTTCTTGATTTTTTTACAGACGCCACAAATTGGAAAAAAAAGTAGATAAGGGAACTAGTTTTTGCAGCTGACCACAAAACAGAATACTGATCTGATGAAAAAAGCAACTCTTTTCTTTATCTCCTTCACAATGCTCTCCTGACTCAGTATGTTCTGCTGGTTGGAAGGTTGTTATTGTTTTGCCAGAGAACGTTTTTTACAATGTTCTTCTTTACTCTGCATCCCTTTTAGATGCTTTAACTCCTCACTGTGTAATATTGTGACAATAGCGCGATTAAATGTCGTTCTGAAATCTTCCTTTCTCCCCCTTAATTAAACAACTTCAGCCACAGTCACTGCAAAATGCTAAATGTTTAATGGTTTTGTTCCCAAATATGTAATTACAGAAAAAAAAAAACATTTTATCACAGTAAAATAAAAAATGTAGTGTGACCTGTCCAATAAAGAAAGAGAGTTCACAGATTATCCTAATTGGTTTTGACAAGCAGAACAAATTTTACTGTTGTGCTGCATTTCAATAACAGTTCCTATTAAATGGCTCATTATTGGGAGAGATTATTCTTGGTTAGTTGCCCAAATAATCATTTATTTGGCTCCCAGACAAATGGGTTTTGAGTGTGTTCATTAGCCTTCTTTGACTTTATTAGTTGCACTCTCAGGCAGCTGATATCAAAATCTCAGAAACAAAGTGTTATAAAGTTTTTAAATTTAGCTTGTTTAATTAAAAGTTGTGCCTTAAATTCTAATGCTTATGAAGGGTTCTCTGTTATAAACTACCTGGACCAGATTAGCTGCATGTACCGCTGTCTTTTTCTTGACTTTGTCTTTTGATTAAACAAATGTCTAAAGAAAGCACTATACCAACTTGAGATGTTATTTTCCAGTTCATAAAACCAAACAGATCATCGTATCCAGATTGGATTTACTATTTTTAATTCAAGTACCTACCAAGAATAATACAGAAACACACGAGTTATCCATTAACAGTTCAAAGTAAATCCTCCAAAGAGGCTTTTGTAAAACAAGCAAATAACCTCAGTTGTATTATTGCTATTATTATCTCAACTTTTACTGTTTGCATGCATTTTGTATTTCATTAAATGTCTATTCTAATTTGAGGTAAATTTGAATCTTTCTTAAGTGCTCCAATGAAGCACTGCCGTCCATAGTTCAGTCCACTCTTCATCTGAAGACGTTATCTTTTTAAGCTGTTTCCACATTTAATCGTTGGATTATATATAAAACATGTCAAACTGTACAAAATGGGATAAAACGAGTCCAAAGAAATTGCTTAAAATCAAATGCTAACATTAACTCTGCAGGGACAAAAGAGTATTGTGACAGTACAGCATATGTGGCTGTTAGTTCTCCTTTTCCTCTAATTAACTCATTACAGGCTTACAGCATTTGAGCTGCGGTAAGCCTGTGATTTAAATCCAGTATCTAAACACATTACTTCTCAGAAGACGGTGCACTAATGCAGAACTTACTCCAATATATAGAAGTATGTGCCGGGGGAGCTTCTGGTGAGGAATGTCCGGATTGATGGTGTTGAAATTAACATCAGTTTTATCAGACGGTTTCTCGAGCCACTGCGTGATCTGGTTCATCTGAACTTATTGTTTTCAAGAAGGTAAAGAGAGGACAAAAAAAATACATCTTTCGATCCATTCAATCCATCATACAACACTCCCGTATGACTGGTTCAAGATAGCTTAGTGCCCACCAATTATTAACATGTGCCCTTTCTGGCTTATTAAACTCCCAATGCTGCTGCCAAGCTCTAATTTGCCACTGTGAGACCCTTTAAAAGGGCATTGCAGCCATTGAAGCAAAATTATTTTGATCAACACTGACTGCATTGGCAACTTTAAAGACACTTGCATGGTTGTTGTTCTCGTCGCCTTATGTCTGCCCAAGATTGCCTTTGTTACCAAAGAGACCTTTTGCTGTCAACCATCTCCTAAAAGTACTAATAAATATACTGAGTTTATGACCAGATTAGTGGGCTGTATAACTAGTAGTTGTCCTATTCAACAGATTACCCAACCTGAGCTTTAAATCTATGCAGCTCCTCCAGAGATACCATAGGCCTCTTTGCTGCTTAATGACCTGCCAGGTGCTCAGTTCATAGAATGGGTTATTATCTAACAAACTAACCTTTTAACAACTTGTTTGTCACAGAACAGCTGGATTTATACTGAGTTCGACTGTCACAAAGGTGGGCTGCAATCACTAGATGAATTCTAGAGGTAGTTAATTTTACTAGATTTATAAGATGAAAGGAGTAGAATGCTAATTCATGCCACCTGATTTTTACTTGTCACAAAAAAGTAATAATAAATCCTCTTTCGTTCCCTAAACAGGTTTACTCTATGGGTTGGTCTATCGTCTAAAAATCTAATTAAACATTTTTTAAGTTATTTCAACTACAAATGTCAAAGGTTGCAGTTGAAATGAGACAAAATGCTAAAAGTCCAAACAATCATTTTGTAAGGCACTACGTATACTTCTCATGCACCCCACCTTTTTTTGCTTGATGATATTAAATAGCTGTTTGCACTTTATTCTTTAAACTGATATTGCTATTCAAAAATTTGATAACAGCTTTAGCAAACCTTCAGACACTTTGACAGATTTGTGTTGCAACGACCTGGAAATGCCACTCTGATTCAAACGTGTTCATTGTTCTGCTGTTTTCTCCGTCTGCACCCACCTCTGCTTCGCACGGAAACTGTAGCCTTACGTCATTTTGCCGCTTGCACACCGACTTGACAGAAAAGTACAAATGCATGTTTTCTTTTTTCCTGCCTATAAAGGCTGGTGGGGTAAAAGGGGGTTAATAATGCATCTAAAGTGCTTCCCTACACTAATGGATTTTGAATAGATTTCAGTTCGTCGCATATCCAGCTTTAGTTAAGATGGTGCTCTTGCTGTTGTTCTGAATGTTTCAGTTTATTTGCTGTAAGTCTCAATGACGTTCAGCTTACTTTCATTTAAATTACTGTGAAAGTCCATATGATAAAATCATCTTGAAAGACAAATTTATTTACTAACTTGTCTCTAATTCGTTAAATACAACTCACTAATTACTGTTTTAAACAGTCCCTAAAAAGTATTAAATATACCACTTCAGGAAAATGTTTTGGATTATATGTGGTGAAATACTGTTGATTTTGAATGCTGGATGAGAATAATCAGTTCTTGACCTATTATGTATAGAATTCCATTGTTGTTTGATATATTGTTTATGTTGAATACAATCCCTTTTTTTGATAGGTAATAAAGTCTTTATTGTGATAGTAATACATTTGAATTGACTCTAGCCTCCGCAAACACAGGGCCAATTAAAATTCAGGATTGCCTTTTTCAGTTTAGGGATAACTGCTTACACACAATAAACCACCAGATCTAAATTTTAAATGCTTTATTTCATGAAAAAAAATTATATTTGTCAACATAATCTTTATTGTATGAGAAAAAAGAAATAGAAAATACTAGATCCAAACAACCTAAGTCTGTAGGGCAACACTGCTTTTAGGAGGCCTTAAAAAATTTTACAAGCACATTTATTAATTTGTTAAGTGTGAAAGTGTGTGAGTTTATGCATTCCAGTAATTTTTAATTGTATGACGAGAAAGAAATTACAAGTGGTTTAAGATCCCTAAAGACTAAAACTGTTTGCATTACACAGGTTGCATAAGAATATAATCTGTTGAAATGGGGTAATTTATTATTAATATTTGTTTTTAGGAGGGGGTGCTGACAACACTTAAACACATTAAAATGAGAATATAGCTCTGGTTTTCCCCACAAAATACTGGTAAGAGTTATTTATCATTCCTTTGTACTTTTACCAACAGTTTGTGTCATTCTACTTGGACCTGGGGAACATTTTATATGCACTTAATTGTAAATGTATTTCTAATGTATAGATTTTTTCCGTGAAAAATATGATGCATGCATTTAATAATGAGAAGAAAAGAATAACGTGTGTGGCAAAAGTGGCAGGATTTGGGTTCAGTTGCTGACCTCCTATTGAAAAATACTAATTGGCAACTTTTCAACAAATCCTAGAAATTCATTACAGACAACCATGTTTTACCTTTAAAAAACAATATGTAATGATAAACTCATGTTGTCCCTCTCTGCTCATTTGCTTTATATTTTTCCGTTCCTGCAATTCATAGTGGGAAGCCATTTCTGGCAGTAATTCAGTCGTTTCTCAAGCAGATTTATTGAAGTGTCAGAAGAATTAGAGATCTTTAATCTACTGGGATATGATCTCTGTGTAGTGATAAAAAAAGGCACACGTTAGGAAAAATAATCATTGTAGTATCTGTCAGGAAAATTGATTCGAATGCTTCCCATCTTTTGCTGTTTCCTCCTAATGGATGAACAGAGTGGAGATTATAAGTGAGACACCAGGCAACTATTCCCTCTTTCTGTTTTTAAAGGAGCACTTTGGATTTCCACTCCCTCTCATTTCATGACATATCTTCATCAGTGCTGTTGCTGTTTTTCTGCTTCAGTTTCAATAAATTGTTATATTTCTTGAAAATGCACATATAGCAACAAGAAAATTAGCATAATATGAATAAATTTTAATTTATTTATGAGAAGTTGTTTGCCTTGTAGAGAAACATCATTTCATGCAAAATAATTTTCATTTTAGCTACTCGGAAATAAATTCAGCATGTTTTAATGAAATAAAGTAGAAAATAATTATTATAGATCAGGAAAAAAAAAAGAGTCTTAGGCTTTTGCCTTAATAAAAAAATGTTGGGCCGTGTCCTAACTTGCTTTTCTGGTTTTGAAAATGCCTGAACACCATTGCTGTACTTAACCAAGTTAAATGAATGGGTGTATATTGCTGTCTGTTTCTGAGTAAACAGATAAGTTGCTGGATTTGTATGACCTCACGTACTTTATTAAAATGAAAGCAACATTTTAATGTAAAGTATACACATATGTATAGTATAACACATATAATATGCCTTGAAACAGAAGGACACTTTGTGTGGTTACCAACATTTTCCATTTTTTGCATCACCTCCATTTGCCAAGTTTAGCCAAATCCTGGCCTGTAGTTGGGAACCAAATATTCCAAGGAATGTGCTTTGGACACCCTTTATTTAATCCAATAAACTTTCATCACAGATATTGAGAAATGAGATGACTGCTTGAAACTGAGAAAATTGCATGAAAATATGTATTTTATGGTCTCTCAGATCATATACTCGGCACAAATATGGAACCATATTTGTGAGGGGAATTCATTCTAGATTTTGAGTTATTAACTCTACATGTATGAGTGTGGATATTTCAAATTTCATAGACCTGTAGGAGAAGAATATATATGTATAATATAAATATATTTATAATATAAATACATTTATATCACTGATCATAAAACAGAATCGGAATCAGTATATGACAACACAATAGGCCTCATTTTATTTTCAAGCTGTGAAATGTTGTGTAGTTTTTATTAGAAATTAAATATGTTTCACAGAGGACAGTGTTTTTTTTAAGTGTTGTTGCAAGTGACAAACAGGCTGGGGGCTGGAGAGTTGGTTATGAAATGCAGATAATGATATCTGGTTTTATATCAGAATGTTTAATGCATTCCCACGTAGCTGAATGATATTTAGCTTTTTTTTTAATCTTTGCTATTGTTGCAGCAGCAATCAAAGGCTTGGTATGAAAGACTGAAAAGGAAATGAGAGAGGATTAGGAACCGTATAAAATATTAGGGAAATGCAATCTCTGTCAACAACAGCCAGCGCTATTTGTAAAGTTAAAGCTATTGAAAGGACACAAAAAATTAATATGCAGATATTATTCTCGAGTTATGGTTAGACGTATGCTGGGCAGAAGTCCTGCATCAATGTAAACCCACCAGAGGTGCAAGAAGAAGTTCATTTTATTTTACTTTATTTTTATTTTTTTGCTTTAGTGGATGAACTTTTTTAATATTTGAACGATATTGTTATTGAATCTAAATTAGCTAGTTTGATAATGCTGCAAAATAACATTAAAGTAGTCTTCTCTCCAACCTTCCCATTCCATTTAGTAATTACAGCTCACAGCAACTGTATGTAAAATCAAAATAAATATGATTTTATTTATTTTTCTTTTAAATAAAAATGAAATTCTGCTACAGGAGGACAAAAACATTCAGTCACTTATTCCCAATATGCAGTTACTTTTACATAATTAAGCTAAATTACATGTTGCTTTCCACCCACATGTTGTTGGAAGCCTTTGTCTTTCCAAAGACCGTGAGTGATGGGGATTTATATTATTGAAAGCAGAAAGAGGCTTCTCAGGATAACCAGTACTGAGCTGAGCTTGTTTTAATTTAGTTGTTAAAATCTGAAAGATAAACACCAACCCTTATTGGGTTATGGACACAGGATGGCCCGTTAAGTCTGTCCACAATTTTGGGTTTTTATTCTTCTCGTAGAGAGTTCATTAAATTGGATCTGGGGAAATTTAAGGGCAAGGCTTCTTCTTTTTTTTTTTTTTGCTTTGCTTCAGTAGTTTCTGAACATTTATAGCAGTTCGAGGGTGATTTTTAATGCAGAAGGAGGCTGGGTGATGTGGTTGTTCTGCCCTTTGCCCATTAGTTATTTATCGTTGAACAATCTGACAAGATCATCCATCCTGTCCACTCTACCTGTCAGTTCTGCTTGTATTGTAGGTGATTAGTGTTCGCTTTCTTGACCCAAGGTAATGTGGATGGTTTTTGCAAGATCGTTGAGAGATGTTTTGGTACTCAGTGTGGACTCTCTACTCTGCATGACGAGTGTTTCCAGATGTTTTTATTTTTATTTTTTTTACAGAAAACCTTATTAAGGGATGCATGGCAGCAGTGGCAGCTCATCCATGACATGGAGTGTGTGTGTTTAATCCAGGTCTGACCACACTGGCCTCATTCATTGGCTGAGACATCGTCACATCCACACAGGGCTCCCAAGCAATTCATTGCAATGCTCTTGGCAGCATCGTAATGATTGTACCTCATGTGATACACGAAGGCTTCACTCTCTATGGCAAGTTAGCTTTACATTCAATAGTTGAGGTGGCCCTTTAAACGAGATATGCATTAAAACAGTTGTAGGTAAGATGAAGATATTCAAATGTTCTTTCTTCTTTCTAATTCCACATTTCACCAGCACTTTCTTTTCTACAGGCTTTCAGAAAATTCAAACGTCATTCTTCCAAAACAAAATCCCATTTTCTTTCACAGCCGCAGATTTTAAAGAAAATTCTGACTCACATATTTATTTACATATGATAAATTTATTTTATCCTACTGTTACTGATAGCTTCATAGACACACTCTGGGTAGCTTATCACCTCCTTTAACTAAACAGTTCCTTAAAGATACGTAGCTTAAAACTCTGTAGAAGGAGCCCAACCTCAATGCGTCCCTTGGTTAAACTAAAGAGAGCTGATCTGGACTCTTGTACAGGAAGTACTTCTGGCTCCAGCAGATTCGCTAACAACCTCCCTGCACTATCACTGTCAGTTTGAGTGGTGACAAACATTAACAACGTGAGGTCAATTGTTCGTTTGGTGCCCAGGGTGGAAATATGTAACACAAATAACAGAACACGCCAGCTGAAACTGAGATTTCTTTTTTAAACTATTAGCGCCATAAAAGACAAAAAAAAAAAAAAAGAGGAGGGGCATGAAAACAATTTTTTTGACAAACTGGCGCGAGAAAGCACTCCCCCGTGCCTTGCCAGCAGTTTTGTGTCAGAGAATACAGGCTAGTTGTGTAGACATGATCCCCTAGACTCCTAATTAACACAACTGACTTATTTCTAATGTATAATTCTGCAGTAATGTGTGTGTGTGTGTGTGTGTGTGTGTGTGTGTGTTTTAAATGGTGTGATTGTATAATAATTGTTACATTTACTGAAGTAGAAACATAAGTCAAATGTGTTGTTTCCCATCATGTCCAATATTGCTTGTGTTGTCATACAGTATGTATTAATATAGCCCTTCCTCTCTCTATCCTGATGTTTCGGTGTGCAATGCACAAATGTAAGCAAACATTTCATCAACAAAAGTGCTGAGCAGAAGTCTGAATTACTCTAATAAATTGAGTATTTTGAAATCTGGCTTTAATGTCCCAACATTCCCCGTTGGTCCACCGATGAAAGGTTCAATCTTTGCTTTGGAGAAGAAATATATCATTATATATCTTGTTGATGATACAGCTAAATGCATAATGGCATTGCATGTGTGTGATTCTGGTCCACTGTGTGTTTCTTCCTCAATGCTTTCCTTTAATTGCAGATTTTGTTCCTATTTTCTTCTGACATTGCTGTTTAGCCTCTTAGTGAAAGCATATAGTATGATATTCTAGGCATATGGGATGATTTAAAAGAAAGGGATTAAGACTTGAACAGAAAGTCCATCCATAGACATCACATGTCATTTTCTTGGAAAGCTGCATTTGTATTGCAAAAAAAAATAATAAGATTTTCCTTAAAAAATTGCATAGTAAGCCTCCTGAGGTGTAAAATAAATGTTTTGTTCTTATTAAAGGTACCTACTGAATGTGTTTTGGAGAGTCCTATAAAGTGGATTTATGTACATATACTCTGGGATAAAAGAGCACAAGAGGTCAACATTTCGACTTTCTTACCTATAGAACTAACACGTAATTCTGGCTTGCAAGATTTCAAATTAAAACTAAAGCAGTTTTCTTTTTTTTTATTTCAGACCAGCTATGTAGCCACGAAAGGTCAATTATTTTAAGTCAATGGCATTGCGTTTTATTACTTGAGAGGCTAGAAATGCTTTAGTGTTCTGTATGGCTCCTCCTACAATTGACCTACACAATAAATGACTAAACTAAGCAGAGAAGATATTAACTCTAACTGTGCACATGGCAGAAGCTTAAGTCAGCTGTTTCCTTATTAGGTTAGCATTTCATCTTTTGCAGTAGAACCTGCTCCCTGCATTTTTTTGAGTAACAGTTCTTTACATTCATTCCCCACACTCTTCCTCTGTTCCCTGTCCTTCCTCCCCTTGTCTGCCACCAGCCACCTAGCTTCCCCCCTGTGGTGGCTGCCGACGACTCAAGGGAGTTTTGTGTATGTGTGTCGGAGGAGGAGGTAATTTAGAGAATCATGGACATTGTTCCTTGTCCTCGTACATGATGGATTACCTGGCTGAGGAGAGACCTCACAAAGCCTGAATTACTACCTTACAGTACTACTGTATAACAAACCACTGAAGACAGATGGCAACATGCTCCAGATAAAATTGCAATGACCTTGAGAAGATTTTTCTGCTGTTTGCACTGGTTTATTAATGTTCTGGTATGCCATGTGTAAAATTAAAAACTGTTCAGCAGTTTGCCGTTTTGCATATAAACAGATATCCACATGTGCAAAGATTTCATTCTTCTGACCAAGACTGTTGAGAACACATCCGTCATGACATTAGATTGAGCTAAAATAGGTTTGTGATCCTAAACCCATTGTGATAAACTGTTCACAACTGGGAGCACAGGTCAGGCTTTTTTTTTTTTAAATGCAGAAGATTATTCTGCTAATTTAGAACTGAATGAGTTCTGGTAATAATGCAAAATCAATTGATTAATCAGAAAGTGAACATTTTAATTTGAATGGATTATTGTGTTTTCCTGCCTTTAGTTTTCAGTGCATCTCTTGGAACATGAGAACGAACTGCCCCCAGCCGGTAATATATCGTGTCTAAAGTTAGAAGTGTCTCTTCTCTGAAAATTCAAAGTATGATGGTTATCAGAATATTCTTATCCGTTTTCTTAATCGCATGCTTCCCTCAAGTGCAACTCTAATACAATCATTCAGTTTCAATTTGATATATCAATACTGACACTGTAAAAATAAATCTTCCATAATATATGAATCTCATTCTTTCTTTTAAGGTATGCAATAATGACTTTTTTTAAATATATACATTCAGATTTGTAAATTATATATTTGAGACTAATAGGGAAAATCATTTTTTGACAGTTGACTGATGAAGATTTCTGTATATTGGTTGTTATTGCCAAATTTAAAATAATAAAAGACAGTAAAGGTGTCTTCTGTTTGCTATGCAAGTTTATTTTATGTAAAAATATCTTCAAAGGGGCAAACGTATCATACAAAGTGAGAAACTTCAAAGACTTAAATGTTTTCTGTCCTAAACCCCTGGGAGTGTTGGTTGACTGGATTAATAATAAGACTGTAAATAGAGGTGGAGGCATTAAACCTTGTAGGAAATAAGGGAAAGAAATGCCCTTGTTAAAACCATATGACTTTCTAAAGAAAAAGTCCACTTATAAAGCGGCTAATAAAACTAAAGCACATTTTATAACTATAGCATTAGCTATGGACTAATTTCAGATGGGTATGAAGGAGGACATTTATGGAAAGCTTTTTAATTTTGTAGAAGGATCTTGAAATTATTTCTCTACTAGTAAGGAGAACATTAATATGATGATACATTCTGTGTTTTTAGTGTTTTAAAAGTATGCATAAGGTTAACCATCTCTTTGGATCTTGGTGACATAACGTTGTCTAGACATAGTCTTAGCAGATTTGGCTCTGGGGAGGAAGAAACTTTACTGCACATAATTTCAGTCTTTGCATAAAACCAAGATAAATGGTGCCCAGAGGACCACTTCAGACTGAATTAACACTTCCAGGCTTTTCCACTTTACACATCCACAAACATATAACTCACCTTAGCTACCTAGGACGTATGTATTTGAAATTGATATGTATTCACCTATTTCAAAGTCATGAACATACCAGTAGCATAGTAAATAACCTTCCAAGTACATTTAAGATAAGCATCCTACTTTATGATCTATGCTATGTTTTCTACATTATTCTGAAAGAGCTTAAATTGGAGCTAATATTCAATTTATCCAAAGTAGACAGATTCAAACAGTGTCCACCTTTTCTATAGCATATCGTAGTTTTTTTTTTTGTTTTTTTTTTTACCGTCCCATTTACAATAATACTTTTAGAATGGATGGAGGGCAGCTTGAGCCAGGGTTTAATTATAAACTGACCCAAGGTCACTTCACATCACTGAGGGCTTTTGAATATTATTCAAGGATTTTAGACCAATTTTGTCTTGTTGCTAGGTTACAGCGAGGACATGCAAGACAAAGCAAAGTCCCACAACTGAGGACAAAAGTACTTTTAATCAGGCAAGTGTAATAAATACCATGTTTCAAGCCAGTTCACTCTAATGAAATTCTATACATTTCTAAAGATGGGGCTAAATTAAAGTTTCCGTCGCAAAGATTACCTAATTCAATTTAATCCTCTTTTTATTAAATCTGTCCTGATCCTCTAATGCCACAGAAAGAAATGGAATCAAATCCAATATAATCCACTACAGAAAACTATCTGTACACAAAAGTTTCCAAAAGAGCTGGACGGAAATTAATATGGATTAGTTTTTTTTTTGTTGTTGTTGTTTTTCTCAGGATATTGAAATGCTCGCATCAAAAAGCTTTAAACCTTGGCTACACTTTTGATTTTAAATTGTGTGACAAAACTATTTTTGGTTGTATTTTTATTTATTTTTTTCACTTTTACAGCTGGCCTAACTTGTCATCTATTAGTGCTGTCATGCATGTTGCCATTACTGACAGCCGCAGTGTGCTTACATTAACCGATTACTGGCATTCAGGTGGAATCAGGTTTTAAGATGCTCCAGTTTCTGGACAGTCTGACAAAAGTTTTCTCTAGTTAGACAAGGTAGAGTATTGAGGGACGCAGGCCATCCACTGCTGGTCACCTGGCTGAAAGACTGCCATTACCTTTTTCTTATATGTCCAAGAGACCTTAATTCAGCTGTGTGAAAATATTTGTGGTCCCAAAAAATATGGACAGTCCTGTGGAAACTAAACTGGCGCCAACAGTCAGTGCCACTGAGGTATACCTCTATTTTTATTTTTATGTTTTTTTAATTACTGAGTTTGTCAAATTAAGAGCTGGATGGGAAGTGGTTCCAACTTAAATCAATTTCTTGTTAATCAAGACATTTGTTTCTGAAAGGCAACGAGCGTACAAAACATTGCAAAAACAAAAGTGTTTTGAGTATTGAGCTTGAAAACCACATCTTTCTATTTCTGAGTTTTGTTGTCTGTGGTTCTCTGGCCATGAAAGCATGGGAATCCTCCCTTTCATTTCTGAACATATTGTGACATGAGTAAACAGATGGTTGCAAACAACATCCTCGTGGCCTCCTGATCGCATCCCAACAAACCAGACCTCCTGGGAACCAATGCTCTAATTTCCCACACTGAGTCTAATACAACAAGATTCCGCAATGACCACTTATGCTAATCTGACTCATAGACACTGGACCAATTGGCCTGAAAGACACAATTGAAACTTATTTATTGAATCATATGTGGTACCTTTGTGTGTCACACTGCTGAATAAAGCAATGTGTATCTGTCTTTGCAACAAAAAGAAGCAGAATGTCAAGTGTTATTTCTTATCTTTGCTTGTAAATTGTCTTGAAATCAGCTTTCCTGGTTGCAACGGTTTTTCACACATTATGTTTAACACTCCACCCTGCTGCCTCTCTCTTGTCAGACGTAATACAGGAAATTTGAAGCCCATTTAAAAAAAAAAAAAAAAAGTCTGCTGCTCCCAGGAAACAGTGACATTTATCTTAAAATAACCTTTAGTCAAACGGCCTTCAGTGTCTCGCAGCAGTGGCTCGGCCCTGTTTGGCTTATCATATAGAGAGGGTATAATGAGGACAGCAGACAGGCAGAGGATTTAGCGCCTCAAAAAGCCACTAAGCACCAGCAGCCATTCTCTGTTTATAACAAAAAGGAGCTGGGGTTGGGTACAAGGATAAAGGCTGGCTACTGAGAATAACAAAATGAAATTGGGTTTGAAACACAGAGAGAGTTGCCTTTGCCGCATTGAAGATGACATGCTTTTTTTGTGCCTTTACTTGCCTAAAAAAGGCTTGTAGATTCTGCTAGTAATGTGAATTATCAAACCAATATTCAGAGAAAAGTTGTAATGGAGATTTAATTTGAAGAGTTATTTATTATATTTACTGCAAGGTAAATGGGAGCAGATATGGAGACATCAAAGTCCAATAAATAAATAAATGTTCCGCTAACTTGTTTTGGGATTGAAACTGGATGATTACAATAACACAGCTGTAAAAATCATGTGCTTTATCATTCTGGCAGTGAGACTCATTGTTGTGCCCAAGGGGCAGAGTTGTAACTGTCTTCAATATATATTTTTTTCTCCCTTCAGGAAAAAGCTTAGGTGGACAAATTCGTTTGGGATATTTTTTGATTATCTTTCAACTGAGCCAAATTTCTTGAACTTGATAGAAATCTGGAACTAGGGAAAAAGGAAAAACTCATTAATTGCTGGTACAGATAAGAATACTTGTCATTAAGCTGAAAATAGACAGCTGGCTGTGCAAAGAGGGAACTTGTTTCAGCCCTTTTATTCCTTTGGGGTTTTTCATCCTTTATATCTGGCATAAATACTAATATTGGGTACTTGTATTTGATATGCTTGTGCTTTTAGCATCTTGCAGTCAATAATTAGGTGCCATTTGTATTTTAACTTAACAGACTAGCTACTTTTCTTTAAGATCTAATACATTTTCCAAGTAACCATCTTGGAAGTCCTCTCTTCTCCTTCATTTTAAATATTTTATTATCTTGGAAAAGTATTCATATATGCAGTGCTTTGCATATATGCCAAAAAGTTCAGTTTTGGTTTGACCAAAGCTTCTGCTAATATAATTTTGGTATATGGCTCTATATGACTTGTCGCCATAATCTTCTGAGCTTCTTCTGTCGTTATTACCCTGTCAATTTAGGTGGACGACCATGTTTGATAGGTTTGCAGTCGGGTTGTACTCTTTCCAGTTTTGGATGATGGCTGATGAATCATCACGTCCAAAACTTGCAATTTCTCGAAATGTGTGACCTAGCCTGACTTACTCCATGACTTGTCTGTTATGTTCATCTCTGCGAGGCAATTTATATACTAATGTTCTCAAACAAACCTCCAAAGTTTTCACAGAACAACAACACATGTGTGTTCTCTACTTAGGCTACTTTGGAAGAGCACAGTTTGCACTGGATTTAGGGATATCATGGCAATGTGGCCTACATAAACACAAGTCACTCATTCATTTGTAAAAAAAAATAATTAAAAAAATTATACATAACATGAAATCTGGACAAAATATTTTGAGAAGTGGTGGGAAGGGTGTACATATGTCTGCAGTTCACTGTTATTTCTAACATTCTGCTCCATGAAAAAAGTGGAGAGGCTGGTGCTCTCAGCTGTGGTTGAGCCTACAGTGGTGGGACTTGTCTGAGCAGTCCTTTAGGGGTGTTTCAGCTGCCAAGTATAACCGCCAGCTGAAGCTATTCTATCATTTCAGACGAAATAAAAGTTGAAAGACAAAGCATCACAGTAGCCCTTCAGCGCAGCAAATCACAAGGTGGTATTCCCTTTAGAGAAGCCGTACGTCAAACTAAGATCGAGAGTCTGTGAAGTACATCCAGCTCTGCTGCGGTGAAGTGTGAAGTAACTGTGTGAAGTGGTTTATGGTTCACGAGACATGTTTCAGATTAAACACTCCAGTGTTTTGATTATCCCTCCATGAGTGAAGGTGAAGTTCGCAACCCACGCTGCTGGCAATATGCTGGGTGACTTTCCTCTGTCTTTTTCCTCTTATTGAAAGGACCCAGTGAGACGGACATGTACGCAGAGCAGCCAAGGACAGCAACGAGAGAATCTGCGGAGCTTGTTGGATTTCTGTCTCGTTAATTGGACCAAACCTCACCAGTAACAAAATCTAGTTAACTTTTTTAACACATAAAGAAAACAAAAAAATAAAAAAGCAGACCAATGTCCCCTAATAATGTCAATCAACTGACTCACCTTGCTTGATCAAATATAACCCAATTGCTGAAATATAGTGTAGGCAAGTGAATATTTATCATTATTCTTTTTTTTATTTCTATCCCAACTCCAAGTTTGCTATTTCAGTAAAAAACGTCCTGCGTAATACTTTCATCTTCAAACTCTGATGCATAGAATCATAGAGAAAAGACGACTTGAATATTTTTTATTTTTTTGCTGAAGAGCACAAAATAGAAAATGCTTAAATGAAAATATGTAAAATATAAATTCTTAATCGAAAATATGTATGTATATATATATATATATATATATATATATATATATATATATATATATATATATATATATATATATATATATATACACACACACCACATAACCATAATATACATCTAAAATATTGGTTAGAAATGATCAATACGGGCTATTTAGTTACTTACTTTGCTTCCCTCCTTTTTGATTTGCGGTCTCTTTCAATACTGACATATGAGTACATTTCGTGTTTCATGCTTAAATCTTTTTAAAACCTCTTTGAAGCATCACTGCTCCATTCCCGCTCCATCTTCTTTCACATCCAGAGGAAAACATGTTCCGTCAACATTTTCTGATCATTTTGGGGTAAATGATCCTATGATCCTACTGGTTCCAGAAACATCAACTGGCTATTTATGTTCTATGCTTTGTGCATGCATTAGTCATTTTCCACTCTGATCTAGTCTTGTTTGATCATGTCTGTAGGATTGAAGTTTCTTAGGATCATAAAATCTTCCTTCCTAAATTGTAGAACGACATGAGCTGAGTCAGTCGGTTAGAAAAGAAACATCTTAGAAATTCTTATGCTCTTAAAACGTGGAATCATGTGATTAAATGTGAATGGGTCTTCTCAAGCAAGAAGCAAAAGTCAGCTTGTTATGTGCAGAAACATATGTCAAAGGAACTCTGTGTTTTTTTTTTTTTTTTTTTTTTTTTTTTCTTGTTTAGAAAAAAAAAGCCAAAAGATTTTTCTGGGTCAG
>NW_015115141.1:0-9476 GCF_001443285.1 Poecilia latipinna | reverse complement strand
TTGGGTTTTCAAAACAAAAAAAAAAAATTGGGTTTTTTTTTGGAGAAAAATATTGAAAAGGAACTCTTTTTTTTTTTTTTTTTTTTTTTTTTTTTTTCCATGTATAGAAACAAAATGCCAAGAGATTTTTCGGAGTCAGGGTAGTTAATGTCCATGTAATAATGCAAAATGGAGGCAGCAGTGGAAGAAGATGTTAAGTAAGTATTGCCTAAAACCACAGAGGGACCTCTCACATTGACAGTATTTATTCAAAAAATCTGTTTGGTTTAGGAAAACAAACTTACCACAATTGAATATTATCAGGAATGAATTTTGTTGCTGAATAAGAAAACTGTATTTGGACTCTCAGGATGCATAAAAAGGGAGTTTCGTATCTATTATCCAGCAGGCATTCCAAGAATTAATGTCAAGTGTAAAAGATAGAGACACAGGCGAAAAGTATTTTAAAACAGCCTAATGGACATGCTCTTAGCAGCATCCCCCTCTCTCACTTTTTTCATGTACTTAGAATGTGTCTTATTCCTTCAACGTTCCTTTTTGTGGTGATGCTGTTTTTTTTTTTCCAACTAGGAAGCAGTAAATAGATTTGTCCCGTGCATGTGTGAATCCATAGCTGACAGCACTGAATCACCTTCACCGCTAATAAAATTATTAACCTTCATATATAAGCTGGGAGAGCTGCTCAGCTGGGATTCACAGAACATTACTCTCTCATTTTATCTACGTTAGAGTGACTGCAAAACCCACAACCGTCATCTGGTCATGGTCCTAATCGATGCGTTTTATGCAGCAGGACAGTTTAGCACTAAACTGACCATGGCTGTATGAATGAGAAAACATCACAATTGCATATATCACAATAAATAGTGATACATTCATATGCAGATATCGGAGTTACATGAAACTATGCACCATGAGCATACAGGGTGTCCTACACGTTCCATGGAGATGAATATACATGTGCAAATGTGTTGTCAATTTATTTATACAGCGCTTTAAAAAACAACTGCACAAAAGTGCTGTACAGAATTCATAAATAATATAGTTTAAGCAGCAGGTACAACTTTGTTTATCTCTGGTGGTCGTAGTAGAATAATTAATAAAGCTTCATTTATCAAGTCTTGGTCTTGTTTCAGTCAATAGAATAGTTCTTTTGAGGGGTTTTCTGTTCAAATTTGGGCAAATGTATTTAGTGTCAAATCACGTGGCTTATTTGTGCACTTTCTCACACTATTGCATACCTCCTTTGCATTTCAACAGTCTACTAAGACACAGAGAACTAAGTAGCTCTCCAGAAATATTCTTCTCTCTGATTCTATAGCTTATGTTCACCCAGAGTGATTCTATTTGAAAATATTAAATAATTTATGATTGTCTTTTCAGCTATTCAGGCATCCCATTCCCCTCCCCACTGTCCGCTCAGCCTTGATTTGTCTTATGTAAATTTTGGCACCCAGACCCAGCCCTTAGGTTCCACAAGGACTCTCTCTGTGGAACAATAACGCTTCTATTCAAAGAGTAACACCAAACATACAGAAAGCAAAGACAATGACGACGATGGGCGTTAAGATGAGCAGAAGAAAATCTACACTTGCTTACAGAAAATAGTGTAAAACAATCTACACTTTGCAGTTTGAAAAGTTTATTTTTTTATATATTCTGGAGAGAAAGTAACTTATTCCTTTTTTTGCTCCTCAAAGTTGACAGTGTCTGAACCAGTGCCTTGTCACTCCCATAATGTAGGGAGTACTGTATATTTCTGAGTGTAACTATGTAGTTCAGTTAGGCTAAAAATAGTATGAATAGTTTCTGCTGGTACATGGAGTCCAAGCGTCTCAAATTTACAGAATTTGAGCAATATGTCCAGACTTTTGAGAAGAATATACAGCACATAGATGAAACTTCTCCTAATTATTGTAAAAACTTTGCAAATGTCCTGATAAAATTGCTAGTTAATCTAGAGCCTTAATATACTCACGCCGTCTTGCTGAATGCTTGGTGGCAGAGATAGGTATTGGACATATTTTATGATCAAATCAGGAAATAATTATCTGACCAGACAGACTTCTCTCATCCAAATGCAGAATTTGACACAGACTTCATTAATGTCATGCTACATGCTTCTTAATGTTCTTGTCATATTTTCCGTTTTATACCAAAGTTAAAAGCATTCTTAAATACAACAATGCATGTAGCAGGATGAGAAGTAGTGACAGCAGTTTTTGTTGTCCTTGTTAAAGTTTTGAACAAGGCTTGAAGTTTTCATGTAGCATCGTGTAACTCTCTGGTGAGATGATGAAATCTCCCCTCTTTTTACTGGATCACTGCCCTGGGTACACACACGCACACACTCTCCATCACAAACATAAAGTTTTTCCTGCTGTTCAGCAAGCTGACTAGTCACATTCTGGCTTTATGATCATGTGGAGAATCTATCCTCTCGGATTAAAACCTGTATTTTCACTCTGCCTCATATTGGCGCTCCGTGTTCAGATAGTACTTGAGCATTATTGCATTACTGCATGGTGATACAATATGCCTTCATCCGGTTATGACTCAAAGGTGAGCCTGTGATTCCATCAAAGCAGATTATTCATTTTCCTCTGACTCATGTCTTGTGACCTGGATTGGTCAATCTACACAGCATCATTTAATAAAAGCAGGAAGGCTTTCTTAAATCCAATAGAGTTGCATGCATCTGGTGACCACAAACAAAGTCAAAGCAACTTTTATTTATTTCGTGTTTGTTGACTTGAGCCTTGAACACACGCAAATCATGGTGAACTGAATATTTGCTTATCTTGTGATTCTGTGATGGCAGGTTTTTATAAGTAGTACTCTGTAGCACCAATCTGAAGGTAAAAGTCTAAACAATGTGTGGAAAAGATGTATGAGATTTGTAGCAATGCCCTTTTCCCCTTTCCTGATATTAGACCTGTACAAGTCCTGAATGGAGGGAAGGGCAGCCCTAATGATCCTCCCTGTGGATCTGATTGTTCGTTGCAATCTGGCCCAGTCATGACTTGTGGATGAGCCAAACTACACAATGATGGATGTACATAGGAGAGACTAAATAATGGCCATTTAGAAGACAAACTTAATCTCCTGCGGCAAGAAGGGCACTAATGTCTCTGCTGGGGCTTAATTTTGAGTAGCGTATTATGTGTGAGGGTCATTTCAGGTCGCGAGAAATGGTGGTTCTCTAGAACCGGAAGTGATATACGATAGACATAGAGTAGCTAAGCACACTGTTTGCTTATCTACACTAAGCAAATATAGCGTATAGTCTTCAAATCTATACAAGATTTGAAGACTTGTATGAAGTCTGACTTCATACAAATCTTTATACAGATTTGAGGACTTGATAGTTCATCAGTGGATAAAATGTGGCTGTGTCGATTGTTTTTCTGTTTGTTCTGGTAGAATCTGTTTAGGTGAAATTTTAAGGTCGGAATTCTAAGTTTACACTTTTAGAAATATTCTTTTGGAATTCTTTCATGAGGATTTTAAGTTCAGTTAGTCGCTTTGATGGTTAGTTTTCCGTTATCTTACTTTGTTCTGTATTTCATTGTTAATGTTTTGCATATCCCAGAGTTTCCCTTTCTGTTCATTTTGTCTAATTCTGCAGCCCTTCAGTTTCCTCCATCTCCCTGCTTCAGCTAAAGCTGCAGCCAGTTAACCGGACTCACTGGTTCTGCATTTAAGTAATCAGGTTTACTAGTGTCATTGTCAGATCCTTCTTGTCCAGCTCCTGTTTCACTTGTGTTTCTGTTGAGTTTATGTGCATTATTTTTATTATGTTTGTAAGACTCTTGACATGGATTTTGTTCTCTGGACTGTGTCTTTTTGTTAGTCCATTGCTTTTAATTCTGTAATTCTACATTATCATGGTCCTACCTGCCTCCACCCTGCATTTCAGCCCTATGTCATAGCAACCACTAGCTGTGGAGTGGTTTTACTTTCTTCAGTATCAGCTCTTGTTTTATTTTATTCTCTTTTTTGCTAAACTCTCTCTACAGCTAAGCTAATTTATTGCTACAATTAGTTTTAATTTCACAATAAGACTAGTTTTTGTATTTTTTAATGTCTGACATTTTCTCATTTATGAGCAGTAATAAAGACCACTGAATATATTCAATCCTTGAGGAGATTTTTATTAAAATGGACAACTTTACTAAAGCCTTTTATTCTTTTCTGTCACATGCTATTTATTATACTTGCAAAGCATTGTCCTGTTGCTTTATGCTACTATATTGCGTAATACAATATGTTAAATTATATCATTTTTCTGAAATAAAAAAAATAAATAATTGGGTATGAGGAAACTAAATTGAATATCAAATTGTACAGATTTGTATGCATCTGTTTGTACTGTTTGCAGCTTAGATGGGCCTTGTGTCAGCCACAAAGGTGAGATACCAGACCTGGCTTATACACATTACACCTTTGACATGAATGAAAATCAACCATGGTTTAATGCAAGTAAAGATCTTCAACTATAGAACAGAAGAATAGCTCTTAGTGTGTTTTTTGTGTGTCATTAGGGCCAAGGTTTGCAGCTTTCAAATTTGCAATCTTCTCTTATGCTTTTCTTACATGTGACTCAGTTCTTTTCACCATGTTTTCTTTTGCAATCTCCTATTTCACGTTTCTCTGCATTTTTTCTTCATAGGACTTTAAATTGCTGAGCTGTGATGCACGTTTCCGTGCAATCCCAGGTTTCAAGCAACAGCAATTCATTCATTATAAAGAAGAAAATCAAAGACCGTCATTCTGTGCATTAGATTGGGAGGCAAAAGACATTTACTATGACTTCCAATCATATTGAGCTTCTTTGGCGAGGAGAAGAACACAAATTTAGACCGAATGTCTTAAAATGAATTGTTGCTATGTTGAATAAAATTCTGTAATCAGATGTTGGTTCAAAGTTAAAAAAAACTGTTTTATCACCTCAGCAAGTTGGTTTCACCCATTAATGGAGGCTTTTTTTTTTTTTCCTTTGGGAAACCGTTTAATTTTATTGAGACAAATATATATATGTAAGGGGGACATGCTCTGTACAGTCCTAGCAGTTTGACTCCATTGTTACAATTCCCGTTGACGTTTCAGCAAGGGACGTTCATTATCGTAGGTTTCCTATTCATATGAAGTCCTCCTGTGTATGGACATTTATCATCCTGCATCAGCTGAAGACTGTGGTTGTGGTTATACATAGATAATGCAGTTTTAAAACCCTTTATCCTTCCCAAGACATACACTTACATAAGTCAAATGATTCAGTGAGAAGAGATTCTTCTGTGGTATTCATCACTACAGCAGGTGTATTGTGGAAGCGCAGTGTGCATGGCTATGAATAATATAGAGCAACTTTTAATGCCGCTATAGATTATAAGGCATATCTCTGCAGAGTACTTTCACCGCACATTTGTTTTTAAGGGCCTAATTTATGTTTTTTTTGTCCCACAAGGAGCTTATCTGCATCCAGTGGCATGCTGATAATAGGTAAAGTGAAGGACTTCCTAATCACTGCATGCAAACCTCCTCTTAATGGTGAAAACATGCTTCTAGGTAAAGGAAAAAGGTAAAATGAATGGAGAAGACCATTTAAAGCTGTTGCATATATCTGCTAAGACTTAAGTAACTACTAGGATCAGTTAGTATTCATAATACTCAAATGTTTGGGTTTCATTTTAATAATAAATCATGGTTTTTACATAGTTTCAGCCTTCATACTTTTCTTCTTAACAACTGTTAAGACGGAAGTGCTGCTGCTTGCTTGAACTTAACAAATGTGCAGTATATGCATAATTAATATAATTGGAAATATGTCAAAGCTTGGTGTATGAAAAGTAAGTGGGAATAAAGTTAGTTTTCTGAATAAATAAGGATTGCAGAAAGGAAGTTAAAGTTGAAGCTTTTAATTTGTCTACCAAGGTTTCCTAAGTAAAAAGATAAACTAAAAAAAAAAAAAGAGGTTATAGACATTTTGAAGGGGAAGACTAACAATAATAAACTATAAACAAGAGACTCAAAAGCTGGGAACTGCAGGACAGAGTGGAGAGAAGAGATGAGGCAACAAAAGCAAAAATATATGTAGTATATGACAGAAAACCCAAGGAATGTATGGAAGAAAGAGAGATTTATGAGGAGTTAAATGGTTTACTGCTCTTGGTCTTCGTCAGCCTTATGAAATAATATATTTTAGGCCAGCTATTGCTACCAGATCATCTTTGTACTTACCATTAAAGTGTCAGGACTTCTTCACTTCTCAACTTCAGACAACTTTTGTGTACAATGTGTACAAGTCTCTGTAGGAGCCTTGGATAATCTTTCTCCTCTAAATAATAAACGTTTTTTGGCTCCTACAGAACTCCCACATAACCCCATAGTGTATTTTTTAACCTGCATTTCAATATGGGTACATTTTGGATGTCACTTTTAATTTTAGCTCATTTTCTTTGCTTTGCTTGTTTAAATCAGCTTTAAATCAGACACCTTGCGTTTTATTAGGAAGGTACATTTACACCTTTAAAAGCTTGGTTGCTGTTGCTCAGGCAATAGCACCGTTCCAGGAATATTTTAAAAAGTTTATATTTAATATGAAGATATAAGCACAGAGAAGCTGTCCTTGCTAAAAACATAGATTTTGGTCATTTGTTACTTGCTTGAAGTTTAAAAATGTCATTATTAAAGTGAATAAAACCCGTATCGAACAAAATAGTATTACACCAATCCAAACTTTTTCTCATTTAAATGTCACATCAGATTACCAGGAGCAGAACAACGACATAAAGGATTTAAGATACTTCTTCAGGGATTTTTTTATTTATTTTTTTTTTTTTTTCTATGAAACAGTCTTGGGGGGCCAGTGAAAAGTATTATTATACCTTTACTGGCTTCAGTTCTGTTTCTGAGAACCTTTTGCTGGTACAAAAGAGCTTTACAATTTTTATCAGCTTTGGCACAAACACATGCCAAGCAGTTTCTCAAGGTGATGGAAAACTAGAGAAGGTTCTGTCATGATTGGGGCAAAGCAGATGGTAGCCCATATTGGTCCTTATGGGAAATGGGAAAGAGTGAGTCATCCAAATCTCTAGAGCGTCGGGTTGGAAGGACTTTTAAACAAGTGAGTGCAAAAACGAAGACTGACCCTTAATCTGAACAAAGAAGTTTCATAGAGCAAGACTTTTTGTTTGAGTAAATAACATCTGAAATGTTAGAATGTGAGCTGAATCTAAATAGTGAATTAGAAAATCACCCAGTCGCATCACAGCTACTTGGTGCATTTTTTTTCACGTGCAGGAGAAATGACAAAAAAGAAAGTATCCAGTGAGTAGTGGTTGAGTAGAATAAAAATGTCTTGTCAAGATTAGATGGGGGAGTAGGAGGGACATGTTGGTGGTGAAAAGCAAAAATAGGTTAAAAACAACTCGTTACAATCAAGGTGTGTGGAATAGCTGTGGGCTATTAACAGGAAGCTAAGGCTAGACGCTATAGAGGCTCTCCAAAGTTTTGAATATAAGACGGAAATATGATGCCTGGTCACATGTACATGTTTTGTTTTGTTTCCCTTGCTGTTCAAAATTTAATTTTTTGCAATTTATGTACTTTCAAAGAGATCTTGCTTGTTTTTGTATCTCAACTTATACACCAAATAAATTAATAGAAATTTGGGTTAAAATTCGAGTTTGTAAAAAAAAATTTTTTTTTTTTATTTTTTTTTTTTTTTGCATTTTTCATTATGTGGCTAATTACTGAAGGATTCATATTTTTCAGTGAAGTAGTCTCAGTTCTGTACTCTGTCCATGGATATTTTAAAAAATCCTGTTTCATCCAAACTTTTTTGACCGTTTTATACTTGATATTAGGACATAGTTATTCTTGCATGAAGCTTTATTTCTGCAACAAAGGTGGCTTGAAGGAATCCTGTTCCCAGCTGGGAACTTGTAGAGTTGTGTTATACTGAATGTCCTTGATGCTGCAGATGGAACGGCTTTGATCCCTGAAAGATACAGAGAAACTCTCTTTCCCTCTGGAGAGTGTCCCTCTGTATTTTTTATTTTTTTTAAAGCATCACAGTTGTTTTTGTCACCACAAGATTCCTATATGTCTGCATGAGCAGGACTGCCGCAGCAGGCCACAGCAATGTGCTGCAGCAACCATCTGCCCCATATTAGTCAAAATGTCGGGAGGGGTTTAAATCTGCGCCCTTCACCTCCACGCAGCCCCACTTCAGCATTCGCTACTTGTCAGGTGGCAGTTGTGTGTGTGTGTGTGTGTTCTGTGTGAGTAGTTTACTGTATTTCCTGAGTGACACACGCTGGCCAAATTTCTGCAGGGGAGCTCTGACCTTTGCTGTCATTCCTCTTGGCAGTCTTTCCTTTATCATTATTGTCAATTTTTTATTTCTCTTATTCTTTTTCCTTGTTCTGTTTGCCTTTCTCTTTGATTTTTACGCCATTCTCCACTTTCGGTTATGCTGTCACGTTGCTGCATGTGTTTTTGACCCAATCGTCTCTTCCTTTTCTTCCTGACAGACAGTGTTGTTGGAGGATGCATCTAAGTGTGCCGCGCTTTGTCATTCTGACTTCATACCGTGTTCTCTGTGCATATCTTACCTGCTGTATCTCTGCTTCTGTTCACGTTTTCTTATGTTGACAAATATTAGGAATGGATGTCCGATTTCAAGCTGGTTTTCTCTTCTCTGTTGGGCTCAATCTCAGCCTTGGATTTTGCGGTCTTGACTGCATGGCTGACGTGACAAACCGTTACTAATCTCTACACTCATCTACTGCAATGTATGCTTATTAAGAGTCACAGGAAATGACTCATGAGCAGCAACTCTAAGTCATACAGGATAGCCTAAGTTTTAGGTTACCGTATTTTCCGCACTATAAGGCACACCTAAAAACCTTCCATTTCCTCAAAAGCCAACAGTGCGCCTTATAATCCGGTGCACCTTATATATGGACCAATATTGAGCCACAACAGGTCCAGCAACTACGGTAAGCAGCCGCCGACTTCATTTTTGCCCGTAGAAGAAGAAGCGCGTGGTGCATGCTGGGATAGTTGTCAGAACGCTGGTTTGTTAATAAAGTTTGACTGACCTATCTACCTATCTAGAATCAGGTCGTCTGCTGGTCATTTAGCACCACGTTCTCCACGGACATGCTGTGCGCGAACGGAGAAGGGTGACCATCGTCCGGCCACACCCCGGCCCAGTCGCGGAAAGCTCTCCTCGCCATCCGGAGTGGGACTGTTTTGTTGACATTCTTTATGTCAACAAAGTAGCTTTAGACATTCATCTGGGGTGCTTCAACTAGGGTTACCTAGGGACCAGCCCCTATACATTTAAAGCCAGAGGGGAGGGGAAGAGAGACAGAGACTGCTGCGGCAGCATGTCGGTTGGTTTGTGTTACCCAGAAAGCAGTTGGGCATAATATCGCAACACCAACACCGTGAGTGAAACAATGACT
>NW_015115140.1:130265-131382 GCF_001443285.1 Poecilia latipinna | reverse complement strand
TGGTCAAGTAGAGACGGTAATGGGTAATTAGTTTTATCAGGACAAACCAAAAGGCACTGCAAGGGGGATTTAAAGAGTGAAGAAAAGGACCTTAATAAAAGATGGAGAAAACCTTAACTGAGCAATCATGACATAATAAGCTAAAAGAAAATGTCTTGCAGTTGGTCTGAAACCCCGATGTGAGACAAAGCAGCTGGAACTCATGGCTGATTGTGGAACGTAATACACAAACATTATTAGAATATTGATTTTTGAAGGTGTCGTGTCAAACAGCAGAGATTCTGTTTGTTGCTAAAAGTTATTTTGTGAGAATGAAAAAATGTGTGAAGAGATACTAGTACTCTCCCAATGTTAGCTTCGGTGTTATTTTCATAAATATGTTAGTCCAAACATTTTTTTTTTGTTGTTTTATAAAATAATTTTTTTCTTTCAACTGTCACTACATGCATGCAAATTATAAGTAATTGTTGCTGTGAAGGTTCTTATGGTTCTAAGGGGCGAAGTGTAATTATGTTGGTCTTGGACTTGGATTGAACAATTTGAGTTTTAATACAGTGGAAACTGTCTTAGTATTACCGCAATAGCTAGTGGTGCGTTCAATTTACCTAGGAAGTTGGAACGTGGAGCTAGGTTTGACGTCACACCTGAGGAAACTGCGTTCCGGTTAACCTAGTCGGAGAAGTCAGGATTCCAACATGGTGATGGCCAAGAAGTTACTGTTGGCAGTAGATCTTACAAACAACGCTTTAAGATTTGCTTTCCATAACCTAACACCTATTTCAATTTGTTCAGTTTAGAGTTGAAGACATTATAGTAAAATTGACTTTAGTCTCACTCTTATAAGTGTGTCTTGTAAAATAAACGTGTCTTCGCCACACTTTACCATGGTTCAGTCAAAGAGCGGACATATTGAAGCCAGAGTTGGCCGACAGAGAGGGAAGTCTGACTTCAGGGAGGGAGTGTGCCAGTTGATTTTTTATTTTTTTTTCTCCAACTGGGAAGTTGGAATTTCCGAGTTTCAGCTACAAAATGAGCTCTCCATAATTCATAATTAAACGAGTTACAACAACATTTAGCTTACTTTTGGGATCAGTAAAATATTTTTGAATTGAATTGA
>NW_015115140.1:113774-127012 GCF_001443285.1 Poecilia latipinna | reverse complement strand
AAGTCTGACTTCAGGGAGGGAGTGTGCCAGTTGATTTTTTATTTTTTTTTCTCCAACTGGGAAGTTGGAATTTCCGAGTTTCAGCTACAAAATGAGCTCTCCATAATTCATAATTAAACGAGTTACAACAACATTTAGCTTACTTTTGGGATCAGTAAAATATTTTTGAATTGAATTGAACATCCACTGTCTTCCTCATTTCTGCTCTTTGGGGTTCAGCCAAAGAGCAACAACAATGCGCCAAAGTATTTTAGTTTCCAAGCTGCTTTCTCTTTTCAAATTTTAGATAGTCAACATGTACTTTTAGAATATGGAGTCAGATTTCACGGAAAAATCTCTGAAAACTGAACCACCAACAGGTTGGGATCCACTGTAAAGTGAGTTCTACAAA
This sequence comes from Poecilia latipinna, assembly GCF_001443285.1. NCBI lineage: Eukaryota > Metazoa > Chordata > Actinopteri > Cyprinodontiformes > Poeciliidae > Poecilia > Poecilia latipinna. The sequence continues at coordinate 126,621 of NW_015115140.1, read as the reverse complement.
GTAATAATCAGCATATTGTGAAACTGTTGATTTCATTACAAACACATTTGTTTTTTTCCACGTCTTTATCAGATTACATCCGATAAAGATAAAAAAAACAACTTTTATAGTTCTTCTGACTGCGTAACATCTTCAAACCTTTTAATTACAAGTCATTTACTTGTAATTTTGAATCACTTATGTTTGTTTACAATTCCTGGAATTTGCTTAATGTCACTTAACACTTAATATCACCATCAGACAGAAAAAAACACTACAGCACATTTTAAAAGGATTATGTCACATTAGAGTATCAGGTATATCCTCAGTAGGATTGGTTTCACACATAGGAAGAGGGGTTGGCTGTTTTTTTTTTTAAATCAAAAGGAAATCCTCTGAGCTCCAGAGATGACAGCATAATACTGGATTACTGTTAGTTTTTAGGCAACCGTGCAGCGTTTCCCTGTAGAGAAGCTTATATGTCAGATTATTGCATCCTTTATATTATTGCAAGTGGAATAATGCACCAGCGTCTAACTGATGATTTTATTCTGTTTATTAACCGACCTTATAAAGCGATATTAGAAAAACTCTCTGCTGGACGGTAGCCCGTATGAATGAGAGTCGGTTCTCTTTGATGCAGACATTAAATCACTTTATGATCACTCTTTGCAGATGTGAAACCTCCTACTTGTATTAAAACTGTAAATCCTCAACATTACAGTTCAGCAATAACTCAGTGGATGTCCTCAGACTTTCCGTTAAATCTCAGTTGGATTCATGTTTTGGGACATTGGGGACAAAGGCAGCAAGTTGGTAGCACTTTGGACAAAGGTCAGGATTTATCTAAGAACTGTGTTTTTATAGCTGCATTGATCCAGAATATAAGAGTTACATTTAAGAGAATTTGAAGACCTTCTTTCACAGAAGGAAAAAACATAACTTAAAGGGATCAACAAATCCAAATACTGTCCTCTGCAAATTTTGCAGATTAGTTTTTGTTTTTGTACTGACTTTTCTTACATTTTGTACAGATAGAAAAAAAAGGAGTAAATTTCCCCCCAGAATCTCTGAGTGTTTCTGAGTGTCAGAAATAAAAGATTTCCAAATTTAAAAAATTTTCAGTTTCAAAAGTTGAACGTTTTTTGACTTTTGAAACTCAGAAATTTTTTTGTAGAAAACCTGGAAATTTCTGAGTTTCAAAAGTCAAAAAAAAAAATTTGACCCACCAGAAATGTTTGGCGGAAATATTTTTCTATCTACAATTGTAGTGAAGTAACTTGTAGTGAAGAGTTGTGACCATTAAAAATGTCTAGTAACTTCCAGAAAGATGCCTGGCAACCAGTGCATCTGTTCACACAGTCTGGCACCTTGGTAGAAAAAGGGTAGCACACAAAGTGCTGCTGTGCATCAAAACGGAAAACAGCTGCAGAGTTATTTTCTCTCTTGACTCGTCTCTAATTGTTTGAGAAATCTGGAGAGTGATTTGTCTGGAGAGGACAAGGTGAGAGCTTCCATAAGTCCTGCATCTTGACAATAGTACAGCACGTAGCGCAGACTATGAGCTCTACATTAAGTCACATTACACTGTAACATAATGGCTTCATCAGCCTCATATTTCACCATTAATGAAACATGAATAATAGCACTCAGTAGCTATACATCTTAAAAGGAGTCGGTCTATTTCTCAGGACCACATTTTGTCTCTACCAGAGATGAAGACACATCAAACACCGGGGTCGACGGTTTCAGGTCACGTTCTCCTATCAACCCACCTCCTCTGTCTTGCGGATGGGAAATGGTGGGTGAAGGTGAATGTTTGGCATAAATCTCCTCCATGTCTGAGAGGAAAGCAGTGTCTCTTTCACAACTAGAGGAGAACCTCATGAACCGGGTCGACACATTTCATCAAAGACTTTCTTTTTCTCAAGAAAGCCAATGGCACTCAGCTACTGCAAGTCAGTAACTGAGTTTCCTTTGACCAAATAAATGCGCGACTTGACGTTCCGAAAATTAATTTGTTTAAGGGAAAAACGCCAATTTGAAAAAGTTTCTCGTTTTTTTGATACAAAGTTTTGGTGCTAGAACGAGGTACGTTATTTGACCTGATCAAACATGGAGGATCTGTCTTACAAGAAATATCCTTCCTGCACATTAAATAATAGAAAATTTAAACATAGGAATTGTCAATGAAATATGAATTAAAAAGAAGCTTTCAGTTCAAATCAGATCCTTAAATAAAGCATTCTTACAATTTGCAGTGAAGTTAAAGGTTTGACTTGTCATAAAACTAATATACATAATCTTTTGGATAATGATCTAAGGCCGAGTCTGTAGGAACATTAAGCTTATTCTGTAGCAGCACTTAACACCATGTCCTTGTCTGGTTGGACTGTGAGTGAGCTGAAATATAAACGCTGATCCTGTGGCCAGGAAAGTCCCCAAATCTGTGAACCCCAATTAAAACCTGTGGTCATCTCCTCAAAAACTGGTCGACAAGCAGAGGCCAACAAACTCTGGTCCACTCCAGGCGGTAGTAACCACAAATTGGGTCAACCTCAATTAGGATTTGGCCCAAACACCAATACCCACCACATGAGCGGGGTAAATATTGCCCCTGGAACTGAGGATGCTTTTTATTCTTCTACAACATTGGAAAGTTGAAAATAATGTGAAAATGTTATGCCTTTTCATAAATTTTGTTACTAAAACAAAAATCAATCCAACCCCAACTGATTGGCAACATGACTTGGGATGAATTAGGTTTCCAAGTTGGGGAAGGGAACATTTTTCTGCTTGTGACTGGAAAAAACATAAGATCGTTTGACTATCTAGTCTAAGGCTCACATTTTGAACGAGACCTTTGTTTCACAACCAGATTGTAAGTTAAAACTAGCTTCTTTTTACAAAAATACCCCCAATTCTCCCTGTTCATTTCACTGGAGTTTAGCAAGGCATAAAAAGTGTGCAATGTGCGGTGTATAAAAAGTCCGCATTATCCTCTCCCCTGACTTTCCTGTCACCTGTTATCTGAACATTAAATATTATGAGAAGCACAGTCCATCTTACCTTTTAATCTTCTTATCTTAGAATTAATGCATTTTCTCACACCCTGTCTGCTTATTTTAAATCTTAGCATTGCCATTTAGAAACCACCTCCCTTGATTGAATCCATTGATAAACAAGGACCCATTATCTGGATGGTAAACACAGACTCAAATAGGTTCATTTGTTGTTTTTTTAATAGTGCTATAAAGCTCTGCTTAGTGATTCCCCTGGCAGCGTTCCCTTATGCTCTCACCAGCAGATTGTGTTTCAACAGGCTGGGAAAATGCACAAGGATGACCTCATTAGTCGGTTATCAAAGAGTTGCCGAGAATAAAATGTTAGCCTTTGAGAACAAGCCACTGAAGATGAAGTGTGCAACTAACAGTCAGTGACGTTACCGACTTTAAAAACTTGTTTGAGTTTATTTAGAAATGACAGAAATTGTTTTTCCTTTGTAATAAGTTGCATTTCTCTTTTTCTCAACGATACAGCCTTTCTTCCATTTGGATTCAGGGCATACAAAGCCCAGTAGAAAATATGGTTATTCATTGTTTGCTGTGGATTGTTTTCAACAAACAGCACTTTGTTTTCCTGCCAATCCAGCCTTTGATTCTGACCAATGGTTTGTAATTCTCACGTGCATCCGGCACCAGTCAGTGTTTTACAGCTGGGGTTTGGCTTGCATTTGTGCCAACTTTCATCAGCAGACATGCACCCACAGAAGCTTCATCATCAGATCATCAGCCAGCTTTTTGATGCCATTCATTTCACTTAATTACTTCATTTTTTTTTCTTGGGAAGTGTACTACAAGCAAACGAGTGCATCTTGTAAAAAGATAATGTAATAAAACACGAACAAGATCATCTAAGCATGTGTAACTATGGCGGTCGATTTTTTTTCCATTCACAAAGACGTACCTCAAACCTCATGATAGAAAGTACAGAATGCTTTTTTTTATTATTATTATCTGCCAGCACTTTGATAAAGCAAAGATGGGCCCCATCGGAACACTAACTTCCTCCAGCGGATGGTCGGTTTCAAAAACACGTGTGTTCACAGGCCGTTCGCAAAAATGTTTTCATCCTCCTTGTCATGATATGAGGAAAGACAGGATATTATCACCAGGGAAACCTCTCTATTTAGCCACAGAACAGGGTAATAACATTAGCTGCTTCTTCTTGGACCAGTCTAATATTTTAGCTCTCTGGTGCCACCCAGTGGTCATAAAAACAAACTTCAGTGGCTCTGGATACACAATAGAAACTAATCTCACAACCAGTGATGTCCACAGACCACACTATTTTCAGTAACGAGTCATCTAACGCTCTGCTATTTCAAATCCAGTAATCAGATTAAAGTTACTTATGCCAAATCACTGTGCGTTATTTTTGTGTCACACATTTTCTCTACTTATTTAATTTTATTTCCTCTATGAGTTTCGGGGAGTGACGTCTGGTCTATGCGACAATTCAGTCACCTTATCAGCACCTGATAGTACACCGCGACAGGAACATAAACAATGGAGGGAGGAGACAAATATGCATTTAGTTGCTGGAAATAAAGGAACTATTTTGCGTTTCTGTCAGCGAAGGATGATAACATAAAGGTTCGCTGTACTCTCTGTGCTGGTCAGAAAGTCCAATCCACCTTCAAAAACACAACCTCAAATCTAAAGAAACATTTGGAGTCGCAGCATGGGACAGTCAAGCTTATGGAAGTCCCAGCAGGTGGCTTGACACAGAGAGCCTTCACAGGAGGTCCCCAGCCACTCAAACAACAAAAGCTCAACTTTGGTCCAAAACCAGTAAGTGAGCGAGAGCTAAAACAGTTGATCGGTCGGTATGTAGTGTAAGAAATGATGCCATTGAGCACAGTTGACTCGCCTGCATTTCGCGCCATTGTAAATCGAATGCCGACCACCGTTAATTCCAAACAGCCTCATACGGAGCTTTTTCGGCATATCTGGAGAAAGAATATGCAGAGATGGAGAGAAATCTGAAGGCCACACTGAACAAGATCAATTTTGTGTCAACTGCTGCGGGTATTTGGACTGCTAATGCAAACAACAGAAGCTATATGGGAGTAATGTTCCACTGGATCCATAGATCTACATTGGAGCGTAACGACTCGGCTTTAGCATGTAGGAGGATCCGCGGTAGACACACATACGATGTTATTGGTGCAGAAGTATTGGCGAACCTCAATGTCATTTTTATATCGAGGTGGCAGAGGGCTGTTGTGTCAGCAGCTACTGAAAGAGTAATCAATAATCCGATTGTGAGCAGTGATGGCATAGTTACTTTGCCATCACTGCTCACAACACACTGGAAAACATAAAATATGCCCCAAAATGCTATATATATATATAAATATATATAATTTTTTTTTTTTTTTTTTTAGACTTCCCAGACATGTAGGTGGGGCCTAACATGGATCATGGGTCACACAAGCATATAAGCCTCCACATAAGGCAGATGCAACAAGAAAACAAGAATGACGGAAAAAAAAAAGTGCGTGCGGAGGGTTTTATGTGAGGTGATGACGAAGTCAACCTTCTTCAGGTCACACTGGACTACAGCTTAATTATGAGACAGCAAACATTATATCTGCCATTGTTTTTATGCATGACACTTGGGATGATTAGTCAGTTTAATGGTTGGGCTAATACGTCAGCATGTTTAGAAAGTAGGTGTTTTACTGACTAGTCAAGTATTTTGGTCCCCTAAAAAAATATGAAGGTAAGATTTTAGAGGCAAAAAGCTAAAAACTTACCTTCATATATATTTTTTGCCGTCTTCTTTTTTACCTTCTGAAACATCCTAAGTCTTACGAATTCAAAATTGATGGAAGCCAACTCTAAATTATCAGGTTGTTTTTTTTTTTGTTTTTTTTTTTTACAGAATTATTATTTGTTCTTTTTGCTTCACGGATCTGCTTTTGACCGCTGTTAGTTTGGGCTATCCTTCAGAAATCCTGCCAACATCTGTAAAACAGGAGCAGAACGACTGCAGTGCACACCCAGCAGGGTAAGACTCTGTCTGCTCATGAGTATCTAGCCTGTTACAATCCTTTTAGAACTGTCAGTGTTCATCGACCCTGCAAAAAGTTAACCCTAACAAGCCCGAGACCACATACTGAAAAGACTGCATGGTGTAGCAACACCCTGGCCTATATTATAGACTCCTGGGACAATGGATCTGGGGTGTGTGGGTGTGTGGGGGGAGTAATCCTCTCTGAAATGATCTCACCTCTCTTCAGGTCACTTCCTCACTGAGACTCTCCCCCGATTCTTTTGTCCTCTTCTTAGTCGTTGTACTTCCTTGTGTGTTTTTCTCCTGATTGAAAAAGTTAATCGCTTTACCCACCAACAAACACACACATTCACACACTGCTGTGAGTCATTAGTGTAGCCCTCTCTGGAGGACAGTGTATCTGGAGTTTCTCATTCCGTCACCTAGCCTTGGAGGTCAAATGTCCGACAAAGTACAAGAACAGCCATCAGTTTTTTTATTATTATTATTATTCCAATTTCAAAACTTTTTTTTTCTTTTTTTTCCTTTTGCAAAATACTGTACAGCAAGCTGCAGGACTCAAATTCTTGCATTGGTGATGAGACACTACTTAACATAAAGTAAATGACCTCCCTGTGGTCCAAAGTTCTATGTACTTTGCTTCCCTACCCTACCATTTCCCTTTTATTTTGTGGCCCGCTTTACAAACAACAGATACATATTTATAGCTATATCAAAGGCCGGCCCTTGGACCCTTGGTTTGTCCGAGAGGCCACTAATTGAGATTCATGTGCAATAGTCAAGGCTTGAGACTATCTAGAGCTTCTAAATACAGCAGACTGGCTTGTCATCTCCCTGTCACACCCTGGTTGGTGAACCTGCTGGATTTTTGTCTTTTTTCCTATTGGCCACTTGGTGTATTTTTACAAGAGATCTTTCCTTGGCTGAGCTGTAATTTTGGGTCCAACATTCGTCTCGGTGTCTGTCTGTTGATCTCTGTGGGAGGAGGGAGGTCATGGCTGCTGGCACGGGCGGCGGTCGGCGGCCCTTAGAGTTCCTCCTCTGGTTGTTACAGTAACGCTCGTGTAACTTAAACCACCTCTGACGTAGTGTGGCCACAGATTTTTTTGCAGGGATCCCTTAGATGAAAAGATCTGTTAATCCACGATTTTATTTAAAGTAGGACTTTGAAGGCATGGTTTCTTAAATAAAATCCACAGTACTTGGGGCAAGGACCATCTGCTGTGTCCATGGTCCATGAATAATTTGTAGAGAAGATCAAGGCACCTGATATATAATACGCAGATAACATATCGTCACCGTCCTAAAATAATGGCTTAAATAATTTTTTTTTTTTTTTTGCCAAAAGTGATTTTCATCTTTTGGTAAAAAATGACTTGGGCCATTATTTTAGGAAGGTGTTTTGTTTTTGAGGGCATAAACTGGTCAGGACTTACAGCCAAGTCAGTGGGTTGTTTACAAGTGGTGCATCAGGTCTCGTCTATTCAGTTGCTCTGCTGAAGCACAACAGTCGGGTTTGAGGGATAAACCAGCACAAGACGCACATGTCTATGAAGTGCAAAGACAATCCTGGATTATCTGAAATCAAATATCTGAAAAGTGTGTTGTTTATGTGTAATCAGCTCTCTTTTCATTCTTAAGAGGGACGCAATTAAAAATTTACAATGGAAAGTGTCAGGTAGAGCCCGTGCAAACTTTTCTACAAAGCTCCTTCTCGGAGCTGCTGTCTCCAGTTGCGGTTCTGCCTCAGAGCGTTCTCCTACACCGCACATTCCCTTCAGACTAGTGGCATTAGCAATTAGCAAATACCTGGTGGAACTGCAAATCTGCTGAGCTCATCACATAGAAACCACTTCTCAGTCCAGCATTCCTACGAATGGCTGTAAACAGCCTAATGGAGTACAGCTGACTTGTTGCCAGGGGAGATTAAGGGATTAAGGGTTTTGGTTTTGATGAAAGTAGAACATTATAACATGATGTACAGGTCAAAAAAGTCATTTTCATGTAATACTGCCTCTTTAAAAAAAACCCTCTTGAAATACAATGTCTAGACGTATTAATTAGTGGTTATATTAAATTTCAGTTAAAATAGGCTCATTTTAGGAAGTTATAATGTCATTGTGCAGAGGACTCATTGTCCAATAAAAGCTGAGCTACAGACCTGAGGTCTGTCACGTCCCGTTTAGGACTTAAGTGGGCTTGATATGACCCCCCTCCCCACGCGGACAAGGGGTCAAAGGAGAACAGCAAGACTAACCCAGAACCAGGCTAATGGATCTGCAGTGACGCTGAGCCAGCAGACCGTGGGCCATGTGGTCACAGAGATGTGCTTAGGATGGAGGAGGATGAGGAGTTGGCAGGTGGTACTCCCCAGATGGAGAGATGAGGACTGTTAAATTGTCACATTGTGTTTGTAGAGTCGTGAAAATCCAGAACTGTGAGGCCACCGCTCTCTGCCAGAACTCATTATCCCATCAACTCTGAAGTTACTCACTGAGGCAGAGTTTTTCCCTCTGGTGGCTTGTACACTCCTCACTCCTCCACTGCTCCAGATCAGAGTCCAGCTTGGACCGTAGCAGTACCTTTCACGTAAAATTATTGAGGGAAATAAAATGCAGTTGATCACCATGTCATGACTTTTTAAGTAAAAAAAGAGAGATGTATAGAAAGAAGATGAAAAGGACAATGAAAGGAAGAACACATTTTCTCATAAAATCCAATCACCCCCAAAAATTGTTCTGACACTTACCACATATTTCTGATTTGAAACACTGCAAAAAAAAAAAAAAGAAAAAAAAGAAAGTCCTAGTCCAAACCCGACAAAATAATTTTTTGTCGGGTTTGTAAGGCTTTTGTGTTACCCTCTAATTTTGTTAATAAAAAATATTTTGGAGAGTGAAACTTGAACATTGTAAATGGAATATTAGTCCCCAAAGTTCTCTTATAACACTAAAGAAAATCAGCCAAGAGGAACATTGTAACTTAAGATCTACAGCTGAGGTGGGAGGAGCCATCAGCAGGACAAGTAGCAATTAGTGGAAGATAGAGACTGGCTTGCTCTAGTGCAGGGGTGTCCAAAGTCGGTCCTCGAGGGCCGGCATCCTGCATGTTTTAGTTCTCTCCCTGGTTTAACGCACCTGGATCAAATGATGGCTCATTAGAGGCCTAAGAAGAAGATTGACATGCTGAAAAGGTTGTTACTACCACCAGAGAGAGAACTAAAACATGCAGGATGCCGGCCCTCGAGGACCGACTTTGGGCACCCCTGCAGTGTTTAAATGCTTAAAAAAACGATGCTGAGGCTTATTCTCCTGCAGCATCATAACCTTCTAACTAGCGTTATGTCATTTTAGACTGATTTTGACTTCAAAAGATTTCTTCAGATCGTTGAAGTCTTGGTTTTGTTTATGTCTTGACTACATTTTCTCTGTCACAGGTCAAGACCACAGCTGCAAAATGTGATTTTTAGTATGAAACTCCTGGCTACATTCAGATGTAAGCAATCTTTTGACTTCGAAAGCACAGCAGCAACTACATTATAATGGCGTAGAAACTGGTCTCGCATTGATTTGATCTTGGTCTCAGGTTACTTTTTCTTCACTAAGTACCACTTTCACAGCCCCTTGTTCTATGCTTTGATTTGTACAGAAGATCTGTACGCTCAACTGTTGAGGAACGATTACTTCCTGGAGGGGTGGACTATGTCAAAGCTTTAATTGATTGGATCTGATTGTATCCAATTGATAATGGTTGGCCATGATACTGTTCCCCACTGCGAAGAGAGAATTCTGAGTTGAACATCAATCTTTGCCAGTTTTGAATGTCTTAAACACTTCTCTTGGTTTGACTTCAATCGCTCAATATTTGGAAGCGTGTCCAACACGGACTGTTCATGTCCTCTGCTGCCATTGATAAAACTACAACCTGACAGAAGCAGCTTGCAATTCTAAAACAGGTCAGAAACTCAAGGTCATCATTCACAACTCCTTCTTCTGTTTGCTGATTGACCAAGATGAAATTCATCCTGAGAAATCAAGCTCAATGGGAGAAATTCCAGATGTAGCACTGAAAAGAGATGGAAATCAAGTGGAATTTTGAGACCACTGAGATAAAGGGCTGATGCACAGTAGTGTGACAGAGACATTGTGACAGGATAGTCAAAGTCCAGATCAAAATCCATTTGAAAATCAGCGACTAACTTAAAAATGTGCCTTTAAAGATGGTCTTCCTCCAGTCTGACTGGTGTGTTACAAAGAATGCACCAATAATTCAGTTTTTAGAATTGCAAACCTGATAGATAGACTATACAACTGCTACGCTATACATTCTTTTCATATTTAAATAATAATAATAAAAGAAACATAGCTTTTTCCGTCGACCTCAAGACTGGGCCTTAGTTTGCTTAAGCATGGCTGAAAACAAGCATTTGAAACGAGCCTCCAGGTCCACTCTGTCAGTGGAAATTTGGATTCTTGTTTAAACACCATTGGTCTGACGCAGCACTCAGCAGGTGCAAGACTAAGTCACTGTCAACAAGAAGTCATTTTGCATATCTCCCTCCTTCAAAGCGAGTTGAACAGCAAGGACCCGGCAGAATGCTGTAATCCCTCTCCCTGCTGTCAGTCTCACCGCTTGTCAAGGTGAGCGACGGCCGCTAAGAGTGAAAACTTTGCTCACTGAAAGACTAATAACAGCTCCAAGGCCAGATGACTTTTTTAATTCCCCTTTGTTTGTTGACGTCGGCTGCTGTTTGATCGGTGTTGACTTTCCGCAGGCATAGCTCAGCCAGATCTTGTGTCTCACATAAATCTGAAGCTTTGTCAACCCCCCCTTTCACCTCTTCCATCAAACGATGTAGAAGAAAAAAAAAGAGGAAGCAACTGCTTCAGTGCTTCTAAAAAGACCTAGATGTGAATGAAATAGTGCTGACTGGAAGGTTTTGCCAAACATTAGCTCTTTTTATCGCCTGCCACCTGACGCCTGCTTCTTTTTGTCTGTCCGAGGCTATTAAGTAGGTATCTTAGGCCTTTTGGGGCGAAAACAATTGCCTTTCTGTTCTCTGTACCTGCGGCTCTTTTGGGGAAATAAAATGAGGTAATGCCGCTCCGTTTACATGATACGTTAGCATGCAGATGCTATCATAACCCTTCACCGTCTGGTGGATAAACAAAGCTGGGGGTCCTGCTACCTTCCCAGGGCTAAACCTGCGAAGGTTTTTTTGCAGCAGCTGCTTTTCCTGCAGCGCTACCGTCTTCCCCCGAGTTCAGGCTTGCCTTCGTCTTTGGCAGCATTAAGATATCAAAGGATTATCCCCATTGTCAACATTGTAAATATTTTAGTCCGGTGAGGGTTTATGGAGGACTTCCTCTAAGAGAGCAGATGAAGGGAGACCTGACAGCCGCCTGGCGTAGTTTATACCTGTAGTTCAGCGTGTCATCCGTCTCACTGACCTAAATCCAGGCCGAATGTGCTGTTGAGTCATCTCTTGACGCGCCTTCAATGTGTGCCAGAGTTCCTATTTATATGTGTCATTGCACAATCTGGTGCAGGCAACAATAAACATGAGCTGCAGAAATTTTGCGATCTATTGGAAACACATTGGCAACGGCCAACACTTTTCATGTGTTTTCTCCCCTCGCATCCCAAAATGTAAACCCCCTCCCCAAAAAAACAACATGGGATCAATGTTAACTCTTTCAATAAATTTCAAGTATTAAATCAGACCCCCAAGATGCAATTTTATGCAGCGTGTATTGTTTTAAAGTCATCAGTGGTGTAACTGAGAGGATTAAAATGTTCTGCAAAAGCAGATGGGTTTCAGTGCAGATTTGGTGGGTCTCAGAGACTGATGCTAGAAAGCCTCATGAATTTACAAGAAGTTTAGTGAGGTTGCACTGAGCTAGCAGAGAAATTAAGCAAGACATTAAGTCTTTGGGTAAATGTGGACTTTAGAGCGTAAAGCCTGAGAAATCCAATGCAATGATCATCAAACACACCAACAAGTAAATGTGCAAACAGAAGACAGAGATGCGCATTCGTAGGCCTTCCCCTGTTTCGTGGTGAATAATGGTTGTGACTAAGACAAAGCGGAAGCTGAAGATAACACTCTATTGTAAAAAAGGCATTGTGGTAGCATTATGTAGCAATGAGAAAATAGTTTTAAGAAATCTGCCTGTTACTATGAATACAGAACCTTGTTAAGAAATATTTTTTGTCCACATTGGTCTCCCTATTAACCTCCATAGGGAGGTTAATAGGGAGACCAATTAACCTCCCTATGGAGGTTAATTGGTCTCCCTCCATAGGGAGGTTAACCTCCCTATGGAGGTTAACCCTATTAACCTCCATAGGGAGGTTAATAGGGTTACAGGTTTCAGAATTGAAACCTGAATTGAATCCAGGTTTCAATTCAGAAACCTGGATTGACATACTTAACCATTTTAATTGTCATCAAACCACTTAAAGGGACAGTATTATGCATCTGGCATCTGATACCTCAATCAAATAACTATGTTAACTTACGTTGTTATAAAATTGCTGTATATATCAAATTTGACAAAAAAAAAAGTACACTTTGTAATTTAAAGGCCTTGAAAATGGGCCTCTGTCTCTTTAAGAAACTCTTGATTCAGAAAATCATCACAGCATGGCTCCTCTATTAACCCTTTAACGTTTATAACAGTGTTACATTGAGAAGTAGCCAGCTAGGTCCATCCAGCCGTTTTGCACAGACGAATGGTTGCCACTGGAAAGTAAAGGATGTTGTTGCACAACATCCTTTACTTTC
>NW_015115140.1:108692-109138 GCF_001443285.1 Poecilia latipinna | reverse complement strand
TGTTCGAGTCGCCTTTCCCCCAAAGCCTCTCTTTAGCCTTCGAGCAGGGATGGGTCCAGGCTATTGGCTACTGGCTTCACTTCTGGATTTGCACGTTCATCCTCAGTAGAAGCTTTCCCTCGCCTGTATGCCATACAGTTACTGCAAGGGGTGTGACTGACGGCCGGATCAGTCAACACTAACTCTATTTCCTAAGAGCTAGCCTCCAAGTGAGCTATTCAGATCCACCTATCTGTTTTTACTGACTTGGTAAAAGTAGGGCTCTACCCCTTCTCAAGGGGCGTGGCCCCACGTTGGGCGCCACCTTGTTGTTGCACAACACCTCCCCCCCCTTCTCTCTCTCTACTTCCTCTTCTGAGAGGAGGGAGATGTTGCTACCAGCTCTCCGTCTAACGGGTCCGAGAAGCCTCTAACTCCGGAGTATTACTACAGATGAGAATATAGAG
>NW_015115140.1:60848-103380 GCF_001443285.1 Poecilia latipinna | reverse complement strand
ATCTCCAGCATGGGAAAGTGGGATGAGCTCGACTTTTCTCGACAAGGATTTCTCAAACATGCTTGAATCAAAGCAACACTAGGTATGTTTTAGATGAGGGAATGATGTTATAACCAAATGTACAGTTCAATAAACTCAATTTTACATAATATTGCCCCTTTAAGCTGATTGTCAAGCTTAGGTAGGCCAGACCACCAAATGACACACCTGAACTCCTGCATGTCAGGCACCTGCTTAAGGCATCATATAAAATCAACACTCAGTTCCACGACAAAGAGAAAAACATAGCTGTATAACAGAGGCAAGACGAGATGAACAAGTTATTCAAGCTGTTAGACCTGCGTTAGCAACATGGTCCTTCAGGGATGTTTTATTGAATCATTTTATTTTAAGACAGTTTGGGGGGGGGAAAATCATTTTTTATTATGTCTTCTTGTATGTCTCAGCTGTCTCTTATTCAAAAACATAAACGTTTCATTCAGGAAAGGATTGAACCCCAACAGACGCAGTATGCTATCCGTTTTATTTGTTTTTCGTTCTCCCCCAGCCGCCACTCCAGAATGCCAGTTCTTTTTATTATTTTTGCATCAACGCCATTTGTCGCAGTCTTGACAAAGAATCCGAGGTATTCTCATTTCAGTGGCCAGAATGAAATGCCTGCATCTTAATTTACAGGCTTTAAAAACCTAGACGACAGGCACACATCAGGCCAGTTAAAGAATTCCTAATTACGACGAAGCACGCAATGCGATTGTGTGTGCATGTGTGGGAGCATTGCCACGGAAACCCAAACTCCCACGGGCGTTACTAGACCAGTTCATCAAGCAGCGCCGTCGTCTCTTCGTCCTGGCCGGCTTCATCTTGCTTGGAAGCTCCGCGCGCTGACGAGCGAGCTCGAGCCGTACGTCTCATTCGGAGATAAGTAGGTGTAAAACCTGAGAGGTGCACACCGTGTAACCGAGAGGAATGCAACAATCCTGGGGTGAGTTTTAGCTAGGGACTAGTTAAAAGGTTGGATGCCGCGCACTTCTCGCAGTTCAAAAAGACACTAAACGAAGTGCTCGCCTGGTGTTTATAGACGACTAGCAAGAAAAGAACCAGTGTGAAGTGGAAAAATGTAAGAACTCCTGTTCGCAGTTAGCACGAGCCTTACAGGAGGCACAGAAGGTCAGATGTTAGACAACATTGAATTTGAACCCTTTGGCCAAAACGTAGAACGCTGTGTGTGGTAAAAAAAAAAAAAATAAAAAAAAAATAAAAGTTTTCTGTTGCTGGGAGTGACAGCATCAAGTTGTGAGCACTGTGTCCATTTCAAAAATGGACAGAGCTAAATACAGGATGACAATATTTGGACGTACGAGGCTTCAAATTTTAAAATGGGGCAGAGATAAATCTTCTAGCGTTTTCCAGCTAGACCAAAACATATTCATGCTTTAGAACTGATCAGTCAAATTCTCCCAAGAAATTTGCTGTAAAATTTACAATATTTACTATCATGCTCGCATTAGCCGTTTCCATTTCAAATGCTCACAAAATTTTGTTGATATTCCGCTAACATTTAAAAAGCACAATTTCACAATTGTCATGTTTTAATAAGAAATTAAAATTAAAATTCACATGTGAAAGTGCAATAAGTCATTATAAAGACATGCTGCAAGGAATGGATGAAATGACTGAAAAACGTATCACAATATAAGCGTTTACTATCAGTCTATCAATAGTCGTCTATCAATACCAGATTAGTTACTTGTAAATATTTTAAATATCTGAAATACAACCATACTAGTGGTGTGACTTTTCCTGTTTTATCCACTCCGCTGTTTTTTTGTTTTGTTTTGTTTTTTATTTTAAGCAGATATGAGGCCCGGAGGTGAAACTTGAAACTGCTGCTGTACAAGTTACTCAACAGGTTGTTGCTAGGTAACCAAAGAGTGAGTTAGTTGATGTCACCAGCCTTGCTTAGCAAGCCATTAAAGGATGAGCTGCTAAATCTTTTCCTCTGCCTACTTTCCCCAGAATGCTGTGTGGTTCTGAGTCAGATAACAGTGAATATTCTGAATATTGAATATCACATATTCTATCAGATGTATTGTCTTTTGATATCTATTACGTGTCTATCTCAATATATATTTTTATTGAGTTATTGTTCAGGTCTATATGCAGCACCATCATCCTCCTAGCACTTCCTGTCATCCTCTTCATTTTTTTCGCCAATATTAACATCTGGTTGTGATGCAAAACAAACAAATTTCATTGCAGTTTTGAGCACTAAACCAACTTTGATACAGCCAAAAAAAACACTTCTAAAACTTCTATTCCAAAACCAAGTTTTTTAAGAAATTGCCGCGTTTCCGTTAAGCAGATTTATATTCACATTTCCAGTTTACCCAATTATACTGTCAATGATAACTCGGCGACACTTGGCTTTTCATTTTAAACATTAACTTATACAAAGTACTAAATCTAAAGAGTAACTTAAGGGGAAGGACTTTCATTAAAAAAATCATGATGAAAAACAGAATATGCCTGAATATTTTTCTTCAAAGGTGACAAAATGCAGCAAGGTCATCTCCACAGGAATGTGTGTGCAGGACAGAAATTTCAGGTGCTGATTGGAGAGGAAATTGTCTCTGGCTCTCTGCTTACTCATGCCACCTGGCTGTCACCTGATGACATCTCCCTTTCATAATAACGCCCTTGGACTTCAAAGTGAAAGTGGGAAATCCCACCTGAGTGGATCTGCAAAGGTTAAAGAAATGTTTGTTTTTCTCCTACAGTCTGACTATAGAAGGCAGTTCTTTTTTCTCTAAATGTCCTCTAGATGTCAAACCCTAAAATACGGCTTTTAAAGAAACGTACGGTTGAAAGCAGATGTTCTCATACACCGAACAGACACATACACATTTTTCTTCTCAGCGTCTGAAGTTAAATCAGGTCAAACTTTTCTTGTTTTAAGTTACAATTACCAGAATTATTTCTATTTGTTTTCTGACTTTTAGCATTTTTTGTTGTTGTTGTTGTTGCAATTTTTCTGAGACTTTCTTCAAACTCAGAAGTTGACCTAGATTTGCTCAGTATCAGGGATAATTGTCTTTTAAACTGTCTAACTTTGGTCAAACTCCTGGTTTCATCTGTATGTGTTTATATATCTCATAACAGAATCAGAATCAAAATCAGTTTCATTGGCCAAGATTGTGATTGCGACAAACAAGGAATTTGACTTTGGTTTTCAGTCATTCAAACATAAAGTATAGAACAACAAACTAAAGAATAAGAAGAGCATTTTGTACATGTATAGTAACTTTTTTATTAAACAATGCGAATAGTATCCTCTTGAGTCAATAGAAAACTGCAAACAGGACTTCTAATGGTGTTTCAACAATCTGTCTTCTTGGTACTTTCGACATTTGTGAAAGAAAAATAAAACAATGGTTGTCTTGTATCAGATCTTAAAAACGTGTGATAAAGTTTTATAATCTAACCCTGCTTTAAACTTATTCATGAGTTAAAAGTGGTATGAAAAGTTTTGCAAGGGAGTTTGCTTGTTGGTTAAATGAATGAAAGTAAAAGTCAAAAAGTGAAAAAGCACATCAAAAAGACGAAGATCCCATCAAAAACCTAAATTAAAACCACACAAAAACAACAAAATACCAGAGAGAAGAATAGAAGATTAGACATGTCAGAATTACAATTATAACTTTTTACGGGGGGTCTTAAAATTGGTGATGTGAGAAATGGGACTAGCTGTTTGATGCGCTGTACACAACAACAAACTTTTTCTTGGTGTTAAAGCAGACGGAGGAAACAAATAACCCCCTTTAAACATGCATTTTGTGACGTCACTGCTTCGGCACCCACCGATTTGAATTTTTCTGGCATGGTACAAAGAGAAAGGAAACATCTCATCAAGATCCAAAATGCAGAAGGAGAAAAAAAAAGAAGCTGCAATATTCTTCAACAAGGAAACAACAAACCCAAACAGAACACAAACAACTAAATCCCAGAGGGCTCATATAAATCTACGGCACAACACGCCAAGGCTGTCACCAAAAAGCTCATGGAGATGTCGTGCATGTGTGAAACAGAACGTTGAGAGTCAAAACAAGACTGTCAGTCTCGATAAGTAAAAAAAAAAGTCTGCCTTTTGAAGAGTGAAGGGATTTTGTTGTGTTTATGCATCCAGTAATTATTATTTACACATTCAATAATGAAGTTCAACTGTGGTTTGCCCTGGTCTAATACGGTCCACATGCACTTTATTCTCATCCGCTGATCCATCCTGCTATACCTGCTCCAGCTTATTTAGGATTACAGGAATGGAGCCTTTAAGTTTGGAAGAGCTTTGTGTGCCATTCCGTCTTTGTGGAATTAAACCCGGGCATTTGAAAGTAATTGGTCATGCTTTGACATTTAAATGCTCCCGATTGGTTGGTTTTACAAAAACATACTGGTTTGAAAAAAACAAAACAATTTTTTTTTTTGCTTGCGGATAATATTGTAATGCAGGCCAAAAAAAAAATACATGTCTAAAATTAAATATATTATGTTATTTTACATGTTTTTTATTTTTATTTCATTAAAGTGGAAGTACTGTGTAAAAAATTACTTTTTGGAGCTTTATATCATGTTAGAATTTTATTCCTTCACCAAAAACGTACCTGGAGTGTTGCTCTGATTCTTTCATGTTTGCTTGAGAAATCCTTCAATCTCCCGTGGCAACCGTTCAGTTGTGCAAAACACTTGGGTGGACTATGCTCCGCCTTCGAGGTACAAACTTCCAAGCTTCCACATTGTAGCGCAGCCCTCCCTAGCCAGCAGTATTTAGCAAACACTTGCTGGAACTGTGCATCTTCCAAGCTCATTGTAGGAGCGACTTCTCAGTGCAGCGCTGGTAAAAACATTGTTAAAGGGTTGATAGAGGAGCCATGTTGTGATGACTTCCTGAAGGCAGAGCTTCAGAAAGAGCAAGAGTTTTTAAAGAGACAGAGGCCCAATTTCAAGGCATTAAATTACAAAGTCAAATTTCTTTCAAGTCATATTTAAATTGTTATAAAATTAGTACTTACCGGATTGTGCAATAAAATAGCTTTATGTACTTAGAAAATACCATACACTGCCCCTTAAAGATCGGTTTTCATGCAAAACCTCAGTATTGTCATGATTTGAGGTTGTAGAGGTGAGGGGAGAAGCAGGCAGACCCAGGATGAAGATGAAATGATGGTTTAATGAACAATCCAAAAACTAAATCCAGCAGTGGCAGCACAGGGAACAAATTTACTATGTAACACGACGAGGATCCGACGAAGGACAGAGACAACAGGTGGGGTTCAATACACAGGGACACAGCTGGGATCAATCAGGACAGGATAGCACAGAGACTCACAAGGGAACAAAACACAGAAAAAAACCTCAAAAGAAACACACAGAAAACACAGATCGTCACAAGTATTTCATATGTCCAAGAATTCCTGTTTGGGCAAATATTTTGATAAAACTGCATTCAGCTTACTAGTTACACAAATATTGTTAGGTTCTTTTTCACAACACACCAACCATTTTGTGGAAAATACAGGAAAAAATGAGAAAGAACTGTGAAGCATGATGATAAATAGGCTGACATATAATTTTCTCACTCCCCTTATTAAATTTGCACAGTAAAAAAAATCCTTCCCTTATGTTATTAGTCATGTGGTATGTCTGCCTTCAAACTGAAACTACCCTCTTTCATAAGTCAGAGAGCGCGAGAAACCAAGATTTCCGTCAGCCACATTAAACAGCCAATATAACCTACAATCTTAAGAGACAGCAGTGTGTTTATGCATGAGCTTTAGACCACACCAAAAAGAGCCAAAACTGAAAGGGAGGCATAAGATGTACCCTTTTAAACAGATCATAAATCTTGGTAGGATGAAAAAAAGAGCAATTCAAACTCTGATTCCTTTATGGGACTCTTAAAATGAGACCAGGGGGTTCAGGGGTGGGGGCATCACTCAGGAAAAAGAAAAGCTAGAGTTGACCATTCTAGCAATTAATTTGGTTCAATTTATGTCAGTGGTACCAGGTCTTACACCAGAGATATACACGGAAAATGCTGAAAAGGTTCATTACGGTTCAGTTCATTTCAGTCCATTTCTAATCCGTCTCAGTTGAGTCAAGTCAAAGTTTATCTTCCTTTTCAAGGGACAACGTTTGGAAAGAAAATGCATTTGCGGGTTGAGTCTGTGGGCTGAACCCATGAAAAACTTGCCAGATCGTCTCTGCCAATGTTCTGCTATTGAGTCTTGCTTGGTGTGCCATACGCAGTGATGGACGCTTGAGGCTTAAAAACTAAGACATATTGTCAGTTTCAAAATTTGCGTGATATTCTGTGGTATTCATTGTGATGATGAATGTTAATGGCAAAAGTATTTCAAAATCTAGTGAAGTTTGGCAGCAGCTTTTATGGTTGTGAATTTGTGCTAATGTATCAACAGCAAACACAGAAATGCTGATGCTGGAGGGAGGAAAAAAAGAAATAACAAAAATAAAAGTTTCCGATTTATTAATTTGGCCACTTTAGAACACAGGTTATTGCTAAAAAGCACGCAGTAGTCTCATGTGATCATGGTGAATCTTTTACCTAAAATGAAGAGATAAATGACAGCAGCTTTAAAAACAGATTAACTATTAGAGATGCACCGATCTGATATTAATATTGGTAACGGGCCCGATATAGAAAATAAAATCTAGATAGAGGATTATTGACAGTGTGGCAGATCCATAAGTGCAAATCTATTCAGTCTAATCCTACGCTTTGTACTCTTAACATTTATTATCTATTTTACAATGTATTTAGAATACCTGATTGTAGTTTCTGAACCCACTGCAAAAAGGTTTGTTGCAGTTTATTTTTAATGCTTTACCAACGCAGTCAACCCATTTTTATCGTCAGTTTTAGTTTCTTTATTATTTATTTTTACATTGGCTGTTACACTCCTAACTGCACTGACTGAACATATTAAAGATGTTTTTACTTGTTGGAGCAAGCTAGTACAGCTATTGATGCATTTAAATGTGATGTACTGGTGCACAAAAAGGATGACTGACATCACAGATGTTGGTTCAGAATCCTAGACCGGACACCTGTGATCCAAACCATACTGCTTCGTGTGTTTGATGCCGGATCGGGGTTGAGTTTTACTCCAGAAGGTCAAAACTGCAGCGAAGGTACTCAGTGACACCGGCAAACATGGACGTTTTCAAAGCACCTTCAATCCACTTTTGTTATTTCAAGACGTTGACACTCATGCAAACATGCAAATCCTGTGCGTGGTTTGCCCAAAGTGTGTTTATTTCTATCCACATGGATGAGGTTACATGGGGCAACAAACAGCAAGACATGAGTGGCAGGCAAACAGATGCCCGCCATTGTAGCCACCATGGACGCAGCTGGAAATAACCACAACCACCGACACAGTTAAAAATAATCCGGAACAGATAAATAGTCGCGTATTGACCTCAAAAACTCCACCGATTCAAGCAGAAATGAAATTACTGGGTCTGAAAATGAGGAGAGGATGCAGGCCAAGAGGACAGAACGGGGGCACCGTGTCTCGGACGAGTATTTTTCTGGAACACGTGCTGGAAACAAGACGTGGCCCGTGACAGGCTAAACAAACAGAAAAGATCAAAGACAGAAAAAATCATCAGCAAACCTATCATGTTCCTGACGTAGAGCGGTCAGTGTTTTACCCTAAAACAGGGAAACTGCCCACAAGTTGTTAAACTTGCTAGCATTTCAATTTGTAACATTTAGGTCACAGACCTCGATAGACTAACACATTCCAATGACCAACAAAATGTACATGAAGTATTGAAATTTATGAAGGGTAAAAAAAGTCTAGAGTTCAGGAATAATCTTTAAAAACAAAGAAAAAAAATTAGCATTTCTTCAGGTTTAGCCAAAGTTTGGAAGGATATAAAACCAACAAACCTCAAGTTATTTATTGGGGCTGCCACCTTACGAAAATCATCAAGATTATGCTGTTGCAATATACTGTAGTGATACTATTATGACATTGCTTTTAGTTTCTATCTCAATTACTGTAAAACACCATGAGATCTTGGATTCTTCTCATGGCTCCTTTCACCAGGACGCCACAAATCTCATGTTATCTCAAAATGGTTTCTTGAACGGCTATTTCAATGACTTTTCTTGAGGGGGTACTTTTTACATTTACCTGAGTAAATATCTGTTGAAGTTATGCTACTCTCACTTTTTACCTATACCTGATCAAATTAAGTCACGAGATATAATTTTGATTTAATTTCATCATTTTGATGTGCATAGAAAAATATATTCTTTGTCTATCCTTCCATTTTTTGAGCCACTGTAAACACCTGACATACAGTGCTCTATAAAGTATATAGACTTATTGATTTATGTTACCCTGCACATAAATAAAATCTGTTGTCCTTAGATACTATCCGTTTGTCGCAGTGGGGACTCTACCCTGTTCCCACCCTGCAGAGTCTTGTTCCTAGGACTGGGGGAACTTGTCGCAGTATGGCCTTTAAATCCTAAAGTCTGTTTCCATCCCTGGCCAGGAAAAGCCAGGTACTTATATTTCCAGCTGCAACTGGATATGTCGCATTTCTTCTGGGTAACAAACATCAGACAGGTCTGACAGGCACTGGTAACTCAAAAACTCAACTGGGGCAAAGACATTACGGAAAAAGAAGAGACGGCTAAGGGCTTCAGACAGTTGGTTTAGTGTCCCATAAATAAGCACGTCGTCTGTCAACACCGTGGCATGCTGCAATAAGCTATAGTGTGCCAATTTGTAACACTATTCAGATTTTGGATATAAAAACATCAGTAGCAACCGCTATGTGAGATATGTCTGCAGAGAGAGACAGATGAACGGCAAAGCCACAACAGTTAAAGTAGATTCTGGGTCAGAAACCACATCAGCTGCACTTTAAAATGCCTCTTGCCCTAAACGTCTCCCCACTTCATTATGGACATCTGCACATGGAAAGAAAAACTTTGGGCAGGACAGAATAATACGGCGCACAGTCGGTGTGTCAAACATGGCCACTGAGTATTTTTTGGAGCTCATAAATTCCGTGCAGCTGCTCAAACATTGAGGTTAGGCAAACAATCTAGAATTTAGGATTAAAAAGAACAACTGCAAGTGAAAATCACCAAAGTCGCTATGAATTTTAATGCCATCATCAGAAAATACGATGAGTAACGTCAATGCCTGTCATAATACAGAGTCCATCTTTTCTACTTTATCCAACCTCAGGAGGAAATAAATCAGTTCAAAAAAGACTTTATTAAACCTGCAGTACATAACTTTTATTAAAAACATTTTAACTTATTTGTTAAAACTGTCTCCATTTCATGACAGTATAATTTGCAACAAATAATCTGTGAAAAAAATGGAGCTCCTCTGCTTTCCCCCTGTCTGGAAACAACTGGTCAGAGGAGCGAGGCGGGTCTTTGTGCTGTCAATCACAATCTAATGTGACACTCCTCCCCCTCTTGTTCCCTGTTACACAGTCTGTCATAAATGCTAAGGCTAATTAGCATGGCCACCAGTGACAGCAAATAAACAGCAGATAAAGGTTAGTTGTTTCTCTGCCATCAGCAAAGTTTAGTAGCAAGTACATGAGTATGATTGACAGTTTTAAGACCCTCCTCGTGGCTCCGATTGGTTGTTTTTGGTTGGCAGCGGTGCATTTCTTCAGATGGCAATAGTAGCTCAAGCAGAAGGTGGAGGAGATTTCTTTTCAGAAATGATTTATCTCATATTGCACATTATGACACTGTGACAGTTTTAACAAGTATGTATATGTTTTATAAAAGTTACATACTGCACTTTTAATCCAAAACATACAAAACATTAAATATTATCCAAATTTCTTCTTTTCTCCTTCTTTTCCAGTTCTTCCCAGAGTTCTAGACAAAGTACTAACCGATCAGCTGCACTTAAAAATTCCTCTTGCCCTAAACGCCTCCCCACTTCATTAAGGACATCTGCGAAGTAAGCAAAGCTTTATTTCTAGAGTGCATGTTACAAAGAAATGCAAATTAGAGCCAACATAAAGTACAACAACTAATGAAACAACCAACAAATGCAGACAGAATCCAAAGTAGAGTCAAACTTGGTCCAGTTCAACAAGAAGACATTTGGAGAAAAGCTTGTCTTCAAGGTTTGAACCCAGAGACGGAGAGAAAGAACAGTCCCATGGCTTTTCAATCTGGATTATGATACACTGTATGTCCTTTTGTTTTATTGCAGTCAGCAGCAGCTGACATAGTTTCTTCCAAGATTTTAAACAAAACTGGCAGCTACTAGGTGAGTAGTTCAATAGCAGCTAAAGGTGCAGAGGATGTTTTTAAAGAAGCACTTTAACTTAGGGGGATTTTTTTGTTTGTTTTATTCGGTGCTAAGTGATTTCTTTATTATGACCTGCAGTTGATTTCATTACATTACTGGATTTTTAGGAACTCTTGAGACCCGACTATAAAGTGTGCTCAGTCTATAAAGGGGCCAGTTCGCTTTTGTAACAATCAATAAATTCTGAGTACGCTTTTTGATGCTCTTCTTCTTTCTACAATGACTTGTTTTTTTCATCAGTCTGGATCTGATGTTCCACCGGTGTCATGGGGGAGGGAAGGGGGGGTTCATGAATTTCTTGCACTTCTTCTAGCATGTGGTGATAAAACATGGAGAATATCTTCTGACATGTTTACGCGTTAGGTAACAGACAAGGTTTCTGTCCTTGATCTTTATGGAGAAAAAGCTGAGTTTCCAGTCTGTTTGTTGTGCACTGCATTTTCCAGTTGGTAGTGAAGTTGAACATGTTTCCAGTCACATCTCTTGTTTGCTACGCTAACATTTAATTCTATTAAGATGTTTCACATTGACGCTTGGTTGGTGAATAAGCACTCCTTCTGTTCTCCTACATGGTTTCATTTTGGGGAACGCTTTTTTTTTAAACAAACAAACATTCTTAAGCAGTTACAAACATTACAACACGTTAATCCTTTCTTGATACTTTAAAATGAATATGCTTTGATCTAACCCAACCCGTTGTGGCTGGTATTACATGTTTAGATTTGTTGTCCTCCTTGAAGATGAACACTCCAGCCTGAAATCAGTTTTTCTTTCAGGGTTTCCCATTGTATATCTTCCCATTAACTCTGACAAGTTCCAATGTTCCTGGTGAAAAAAAGGTAACCCACTGTTACTGTCACCACCATGTTTTACCACGAGGATGCTGCATTAAAGTATACGATTTTTACGACATATATTTATGTGCAATAACTATATAAACAGTAAGTCTAGTCCAATTTTTCACATATAACCTTGTACAGAAGAACATACTCTGTACATATCTTGTAAGTTAAAAATTGCCTGGATCTTCTGGTTTCTACTTAATCTTATTTTATCTTCCTTTTCGCTATTATTTTGTTTATATTGCTTTTTAGACATTTTTGTATTTGGTCAGGTGTATGTTTTTACTGTGCTGCTGTGAATTTCACCACTGGGGGATTAAAAAAGACTATTATTTTCTTTGTAGCACTTTTATTTTATATAATATAGAATTAATAATGCAGTTGTGTACTTTCTGACTACTAGACTAAGTACAATATTATTTATTTATTTATTTGTTTGTTTGCTTGTTTGTTTATTTATCTATTTAAATAACATCCTGAACGAAAATCCTTCTTGTTTACGCGGTGGGATGTCTGGACTTCCGTCCATCGCCTTCATGGTTCTAGATTAATATCTACTTTGAGTTCCACTTGAAACACAAACGTCCGAATTAGTGAATTAGTTTTCGGAAAATGTCACAGTCATTTCCGTAGCAGCTTCACACTGACTTTCATTCATTGTGTTCACCTTATTAGATGAGGTGAAACATTTACAATAACCTTACAACGAAAACGTGAATCACACGTATTTCCTCAACTTGATTCAGCGTGTAAAACAGAGAAAAAACAGAGGGTTCTGAAGTAATTATCCTCACTTAGCGTTCGAAAGAGACATTTCCGAGGTGCCACTGAACGTAACGTTAACAGTTTGTCGTTGCCAGGAGGAGAATCTCTTTTCTTTTCATCTTCGCGAGGCAGAAGGATTCTGCGAGCTGATTGGCTGCCTGCAGCTGACTTATGGCCCATCCAGCACACCGACTCTGGCAGAACCTAACAGAGTGCAGCACTCAGTTAGCGCCTCTCCCCTTGATAACCCGCGCTACTGCGGTCCGCTCCTCATTAAACACACACACTCTCACTACTAACACACACACGCACTCATGAGCTCTCCCGACCGGCCGCTACAGCCAGCTGACTTCACCTGAACTCTCAGAGCGGAGCGGAGCCACCAAACAATGCGAGTTTACTGCATCATGCGCTGCCGCAGGTTGTTGTTGCTTTTGCGCTTTTTTCGGAGGTAACCTCGGAGGTGACCGCTCTGCATGCCATCATCATGGACTGCCTGTTTCTGTTGATATGGACTTTACCCGTCCCGCTGGTCGGCTGCAGCAGAGTCAAGTTTCTCTCCACCTTCTTGACTTGGAACATCGTTAAGGCATGTCGGCAAGAGTTATTTTCCTCACCTTTATACTCAGGACGTGCGAACTTGGAACGTAGACAAAGAAACATCATTACTATTATTATTTATTTTTATTTTATTTTTCTGTAGCAGCTTCACACTGACTTTCATTCATTGTGTTGAAAAGTGATGCCAAATTAAGCTGAAGTGTTAAACTCATATTGCAGCAGAGGAACTCCATTCATCACCTCTTTATGGTATCCAGTTTCCAGCTCTGGTCTCAACCTGTTGCTACCTGTCCACTGATGGCTTTTTCTCTCTTCTTTTTGCAGACTCTGCACATTTATTGCACACACGCCTCCTACTCTGCTACGGCCAGCTATTCTTCCAGCCATAGCCACGGATTAAATTATGGTGAGTGCTTGTCTTTTGACATCTCTGGATGTTGTGTCCCAGCTGGCACTGTTCCACAGTTATAGAGCAAATGGGAATGAAGCGACGGGTACAGCTGGCTGGAGTGGTGGCAAAGAGAAAGTCTGAAGTGAAAACAAGTTTAATGTCTGGGTGACATCCCAGCTACTTGTGTAATAAAAATTCAGCAACCCCCTGTTAAGATACGCTATGTCTCCATTGCTCCATGCAGTCTGAGAGGCAGGTAGTGCAAAACCCACTCCAGGGTTCCTTTTTCTGGGAATTCTTACATCTGCTTTGTAGAAACTGTGCAGATGATTTGCACACTCTGACTTAGTCCCAAGCACGCAGTGTTGAAGGATTTACCCCAAAAAGATAGAAAACACAATAAAAAATGTGCTTGTGTATCTATGTGCTGCGTAGACTGTATGGTTTATAGGAGACGTTCACACACCTTGAGTTTTTCTAAGTTTTGTTGAGTCAGAATGTGTTTGATTGGGATTTTATGTGAACTGGAAGGAAAAGGAAGAATCAGGAAAGTGAAGTGAAAATTTGTATCCCTCACCTCTCAGGCTTTACACAGGTGCAAGGGTTTTGTTGTATGTCTATGTCACCTTTGCAGTTTCAAGTAGGGTTGTATTGGCTGATAACCAATCTTTAAAAAACAAAAAAAAAAAACTCACCTCCTAATTATGATTTTGTCCGATACTATTTTTGGTCTCAAAAGTTGCTAAATTTAGAGACAGAATTGCAAATTTGGCAACAATGGGGTGACTGTTGTTAACTGCGCATACAACAAGGTGGGCGGGTCTGTCAGTCATTCCTCTCTCATGGCAGAGCAAAAGGGATCTAGTCTCACATCTTTGTTGGCCTCCAGCATTTTTTTCTTTCCTTATCAACTCCAACCAGTTTTTCTTGTCAAAGAGAAACACCCTCACTACATGATACGGCCAGCATCATGTTTTCTCATGGAGATGATTGCAGAACACCTTACTGCAAGTTCGGTGTCTGCCCTTTATGAATTGTGACAAACTGCAAACATCACCTCTTACTGGTTTAGATTTGTGGAATGGGGACTTATAGTTCACCAGTAAACAGACTCTTCCACCTGAGCTCTTGAGGATCTCTGCAGCTCCTCAAGAGTTGTGTGATCATTGGCGATGGGTGCCAGCCCATCCTGCTTCCCTTCAAGGAAAAGCGGATGTAGACGATGGATGGATGAAAAACTGTGTATAATTTTTATGCCATTTAGCAGTTATGTGCTACTTTGTGTTTGTCTGTTGTATGACTGCATATTTTTATGGATCTATTTGACTTGTCCATCCCTTTCCTTCAGACTACGTGTTTGTAACACCAGTGGAGGTGAACTCCGATGGCACATATCTGACGCACGATGTCACCAGGAGAGGCCGTCGCAGCAGGAGGTCTCTGTCTCTTTCCTTGCACTATCGGCTGTCTGCCTTTGGGCAGGACATGCACCTTGACCTGCTTCCGTCCTCTGTGGTTGGCCCGGGATTCACCGTGCAGACGGTCGGATCGGACGACATCTCCACGGTGAAGGGCGATGAGGGGCTCCACCACTGTTTGTATCAGGGATTTATTCGCAACGTGTCATCATCCTCGGCTGCCATATCAACGTGTTCCGGACTGGTAAGTGGACTCCTCTGAGCTGTGGTAAAAGTTGCAGAGATGGAAAAACTCCAGTGTGCGGTTACCCCCCTCCCACCCACCCTCTCCCAAAAAAAAGAAACAGTAGTGCAGTATTATTTTAAGTTTTAATATTGTCACTTATGGTATTTAGGAATTAGAGAACAGCTGTCTGGGTTTTTAAAATACTTTGTGGACACTTTTCTCCAGGTCAAGGTCATAGACTTGACTTCCCAAGACATACTGTCTTCTGCTACTGTTTGTACAAATGTCAAAGTGCTAGGCTTAAGTAATATATATATATAAAAAAAAAAACCTGGAGCGTTCATCCATCTATTAGCGAGAAGTCATTGAGCAAGAGGTACACCTTTTTGCTGCAAGGCACAGTGCTAATAACTAGGTGTACACCGATTTATCATCACCAATTTCCTTAATTCTGGGAGATCAGTAATTGGCCGATAATTGCATTGCTATCCCCTGAGCTTATCTGTCTTGACAAAGGTCTAAAAATCAGCCTATGTCCTCTTCTGCTCTCCCGTGAGAGACGTTTGACTTACAAACCGGCTGACCAGGTCATGTCTGCACATTTGCAGTTAATAGTCACTCCAATATTGCCAACTCAGCAACTTTCTTGTTATATTTAGCAACATTTCAGACAAAAAAAAGTTGGTATCACCCAAAATCGGAATCGGCATGTCAGGATTTTCAAAAATTGGTAATTGGTGATCGGCCAGAAAACTGCAATCGGCGCACCCCTACTTCCAACTGCTCCAAAGTGCACGCCAGGAATTTAAACATCATAAATCATTTAACAAGATTTTTTTTTTTTTTTTTTTTACATAGTTTGGCATTCAGCCAATGCAATTCAACTGAAGACCAAACAGATGGAAATAACCGAAATGCAATAATCGAAGCATGCACACCCTTAATTTAAAACTCTGTTGAAGCACCTCTTTTTGGTATCCCACAACACCATTTTTACTTGACAATATGT
Organism: Poecilia latipinna; assembly: GCF_001443285.1. Lineage (NCBI taxonomy): Eukaryota > Metazoa > Chordata > Actinopteri > Cyprinodontiformes > Poeciliidae > Poecilia > Poecilia latipinna. The sequence goes on along the minus strand of NW_015115140.1, from coordinate 87,780 downwards.
GACCACTTTATCTTGCACTTCTTTTGAAATCAATCCCGATTGTGATGACATCTCTTGTCCAAAGCCCTTCCCAGATCACTTTAGAGACTTACTGTCTAATTTAGTTCTGAAATGTGGGTTTTGTGTGCTTTGACTCAGTGATTCTGAAAAATTATAGTCCTCTTTATCTTCACTTTTTTAGCTGACACCTGAAGGTTTTTGGGGATTTTAAAGATTTTTTTTGCTCAAGTGGCCTTTATTTTGATCATGAATCAAGATCCAAGTGGCTTTGTGGGAGAGGGGAAAGACATGTGGAAAAGGTCAATGGGCCGGGAATCGAACGGCTGACGGCTGCAAAGAGGACTGAGGGCTCCATATACGGGTCACAGGCTCCAGCCCTGTACCACCACTACTCTCAACTTGGGTCAGAACTTAATGGTGTTTGTAAAACAACCAAAAACAGATAATGTTTTGATCCAGGTTTACATTTTTTGGAAGATTCTGGGAGATTTTAGCTAGACTTGAGTGTTTTCTATATAAAAAAAACAAAACAAAAAAAAAAAAACAATGCATCTCTTACAACCCTACTTTTTAGCCAATGCTTGTGAAGAATCCAGGAGACAGAAAATTTCTTCACCTCCTTCAAAGTCTGTCGGCCTGTTAGCAGTGTCTCTGGTCACAGTCTAACTTCTGTTTTTATATTATGATTCTGATACCTCATTTTTTCCCTCCAACTATTGTTGATATAAATAATTCTGGGTTTTTTTGTACTCTTCTCCTGACTGATACTTTTGTACAACATTGTTTTGATCCTTTGCAATCCATAGTTTTAGTTTTCCTACCTTTTGATGGGTGAGTGTTTTTCAGTACATCATTTAAACTGGTTGATCATATTCTGATTTTATAGATATTACCCAAGAATTAAGAGCATTCTACATCCCAGATTTTTGCTCTAAGTTGTTGCTTTACACACCAAGAGCTTCCTCCTTCTCTCTGATTTATTCAGACTCTTCGAAATCAAGACATCTACTTCCCCTTAAACCACAGAGACTCTGTAATTACAAGGTCCTCGGCTTTCATTTGTGGTTTACGAGGTGCCGGCAGAGCTTCACACATTCCTTGACACATCCCACACCAGCTTCAACCAGATGGACTCGTCAGAGCACCATAAAAGTTGTTCCTCCATTTTTCATCCAGCCTCCACAGATCCTCTCACCCCCTGCCTGTCTTCCTCCTCCTGCTCTGCTCTTTCTGTCCTCAGTTTGCCCTCCCTCTATGTCTCCTCTCGTTCGCAGCAATTAAAGCCAGTGTGACGTTTGAGTCGCCTGGTTGGCACTGCTAATCTTCACATTGTCCCTTTCATTTGGTTTGCTTCCACTCACAGTAAAACACCACTGACCCGTTCACTTACGGCGATGCGAGGACACATCCGGGCGGGGTTGTGATTGGGTTTGAATGGGCCGGAATGATTGTTTTGATCTGGGAGCCATCTGTATTAGACGTGGGCTGGTACAGGATCTTCAGCATATGCCAACATAGGATAAACACTAGGCATGCACCAATCCACTTTTTTCACTTCTGAATATTCAATAGAATAAGGCAGCACTTAAAGTGTTTCTTTTTTTAAACAAGTGCTTCTTTTTTTGAACACAGACATAAATGTATTCGATTTCAAATTTATTTGATAACTCTGCACCAGTACAGAACTTAAATACACCAGTAGCTTCACAGGTTTGGTCAAACATGTAAAAACAACAAAACTTTAATTTGTTCATTCAATGCAATTAGGAGTATAATAGCCAATGTAAAAAGAATAATAAAGAAAATTTCACTGACAGAAGCGACTAACTTGGTCAAACATATAAAAAATAAACTGCAACAAACCTTTCAAATGGTTCAGAAAGTGCAATTAGGAATTCTAAATACAATGTAAAATAAATAATACAGCATGATGTCGCTAACAGCACAAAGCATATAATTAGACTCTATAGATCTGCCCTTATGGATTGGGCATGATCTAGAATTGTTTTCAATATCAGGGCCAATACCGATATTTAAATCGGATCAGTCCATCTGTAATTAAGATATCCACAATTTCTCTGTATCACAGTAAAAATTTATCTTCAGAACATAAAAACCAATAACAGTATTGAGGCTGCTAAAATAATTTAAAATGTTGATTGTTACTAGGGGTGGACCCATAAAGTGGCCCTGATTTCTTTAATTTTAGGAAATCGGCAATCGACCGAAACTTGGATGAGGCACTGATCCTGTCCACCTCCTCGAAGGTCTTGAAATCAGCCATGAGAAAGGGCTGACTGACAGACCAGACAACCAGGCCCCGACCGCGGTTAACAGCAGTCACCCCACTGTTGCCAACTTAGTGACTTTGTCTGCACATTTACTTTTCAGACAAAAAATTGGTATTGGTCAAAATCTGATTCAGCAGGTCAGGCTTTATAAAGATCGGATCAGAAAGCTGCAATCGGTTCACTTTTTATTATTACGGTTATTCAATGTATTCAAAAAAACATTTATTCAGTGTTGTTGTTGTTTTTTTTTTCATGCATATGCTAAACATAATACCCAAATCATGGTGCGGGTCTTAATATGTATAAATAGACAAAAAAGTTCCTTCCAAGCGAGAGAAAAGTGTTGTTCAATTCTTTCAGCCAGCTGACCAGCAGCATAAAGCAACATGTAAAGGAGGGTCAACACTATTATCTACTTTGTACTTCTAGTCCCTCCACAAAGTCTCCGTTCTCCCAATAAAAGGACTTTGAACTATAGGAATAAGAGTATGGAAAGTTTGGGCAGTTTTGAACCATTAACGTTTTAAACCCACCTTTCTAATGAGTTACCCCATTTCTGCCAGCTTGGCAACTTTGTTGCTATATTTTGACCTGTCAAAAAAAAAAAAAAATTGGTATTGGACATGTTTGGAATAAGGCTTTTTAAAGATCAGTTAAATTAAACCTCGGTTTGTGTAACCCTACTTGAGACTGTGGTGGAGGGAGGTTCTTTAAATCTGCAATAACAATAGAGACGTACCCCAAAAGCCTTTCCCATGTACAGTGGTTCCACGTGCCCATATCTGTAGACGGCTCACTTCACCATATTGTTTTAAAAACAATTTTACCAAATATAAAGAAATGCTTTCTCTGAGCTCTCCATCTCTTTCTTTAGTGATAAGATTTGGACAACTGCAGTCGTTTAACCCCCGTTACATCCAGCCTTCTGCTTGGGGTATTTTACTAAGTACAAATAAGTACATATGAGCCTGCTCCATGCACTGATGAGTTCAAATAAAAGATTAAGTTGGGATTAAGGCAACACACTGGAAGATAGGCGGTCAGAAAAAGGAGAGATTACAAGTAGAACCCAACAGAGAGAAAAGCAAAGAGTGTGAAGGAATGAATGAGAGGTGATCCGAGCTGGGCTGTGGGGGGTGAAAGAGAGAGAGTGAAAGTGTTGTGTGAGAGTAATGCGAATTTATTGTCTGGGGTTGAAACTCCCTGGGAGCCTGGATGGTCTCTTTATAGAGAGCGATGAGTCCATCACTTTCTTTACCGAGAGCGGTCGACTCAGTCGGCGTCAAAGGGTAGTGGAGCAGAGGGGAAGGTGTCGAGAAAAGGAGAGTCTCTGATCTTCATTTTTATTGTCTTCTTTCAACAACGAAGAGGAAAGAGGGGCTGGAGAATGTAACGGGTTCCTGAACCCAGCCCACTTTGTAACAACGGAGGTGTCAGCTCCAGCTACCGCGCCAAGCCGCAGCCAGTGGTTTCATTTAAACAGATGGAAGCTGTTGAAATAAAGACTAGGGCAAGGTGGCATTAAGAGATGGATTGATGACAATGTGGGATTTTCTACTGTAAATCCTCAACGATAGCCGGCCGGGCTCTTTGTTTTTCACACGCCCCGTCTTTAGGGAGCACCGCACTCACGCCTCTCCTCTCAATAAAGTTGTCTTCCTCGGTTTTGTGCGAGAGATAAAAGGATGTCATTGCAGGCGTAATGCTCTGTGATTTGTAAGAGAAGTGCATGGGGGGTGCTGTCGGTGGGGGTCTTCTTTTTTTCCTTGGGGTCGCCACGCTGCTTGACCCCAATCCTCCCTGCTTGGTTGTTTTGGGGGTTGGTGGGTGTCAACCACACAGGTTCTTACTATGTAGAACAAGTTCAGAGCTGCTCAGCGCTGCAGTAAATGCAGAAAACTGAAGTGATTTACAGCTCCCCTCTGTGCTCCCGGCCCCCCTTGCCGGGGTAGGATTCTTCTGGGGAGACCAGAGCTGATCTGATTCCTGCACTGCCAAGCCCTTCATAACGTCAGAATATATATCTGAGGCATCTTGGCCATTCCTACAACACGCTTCTTGAACAAATTTAAGTTCCTACAAGATGAACATGTCACATGTCAGTCTTCCAACTAAAAACATCCCAGCCTTGGAAACACTCAGCGTCTGTCTGTCTGTCTGATCGTGGAAGAGCCCACCATGATTCTTCGCTGTGACCTTTTCCCAGGCCCTGACAGGTCAGAGACAGGTTGAGCAGTCAGATCCAGAGTGAGGAAAGCGCAAATGAAAGCATTTGTTTTCCTCTTCCACCTCCTGAGCCCTGACATCGATACACCGTGCAAAACATCATCTAATGACTTTTCAATGCACAGCTTCCAGTTGTGAGTCAAAGCAGAAAAGGTGGAAGGAACTGTCCAAGGTTAGCCAAGGCTTGCTATTAAACCATCTGTGTCTGAGAGAAATGTTCCTCATTGAACCTGGGTGTTTTTTTAGATATCCCCCTATTTACTAGAATCACAGAGCTTCAATTCTTATATTCTGCAACATTCATGAAGCATCAAATGAACTAGCTAGGTTGTGAGCGGGTCAGGTGGCTGTTTGTGTAGTTAGTTCATAAAATTATGGTGAATTTTATCCTTGACTATAAACTGTGGCTGGGCAATAAAACAATAATGATGTCTATTGCTATTGACAATAGACATTGTTCATGTGTCTATCTTTGATAGACACATGAACAACATCAATAGAAAACACATCTGATAAATTGTTCAATAATTTCACTGAACTGCAATCCAGAACCGTACAGCATTCTGGGGGATGTAGACAGAGGAAAAGCTTTGGTCGATCAATCTCTCATAGCCAGCTACTAAAGGTTGGCGCCATCAACTCACTTACTCTTTGGTTGGCTTGCAACAACTTGTTGATTCATTTGTGCAGTAGCATTTTCATGCTGTCCCCATGTCACTCCATGTGTGTTTGAGTGTACTCTAGGCAGAACAGTGCAGATTCAAAGCGGACATCTGCTGGACATGTCTGCACAACAACTTACAACGATAAGTTGTGACATATAGCATTTGTTTAGAAATTGTCAGACGTGAGAGGGACTTCGTCCATGTTGGTCCTGGTAGCACATTGTCTTCAGTTACCTGTTTTTTGTTTTTTGTTTTACCAAGCTAACAGAAACTGTCAGTTTTGGCATGGAAGTCTCCTTGCAGTTTGTGACTCAACAATGTCTGCTAAATAAGGATGGTCAGGAACGGCTTCGCTGATGTTCTGATGAAGTTCACAGCAGAGTGGAAATGCCTGCAATAAATCTGAGGTAATTGAGAGGTGGTTGCATTCATTGAAGCACCAAGAAGGCCGACCTGCAAAGTCGTATATTCACCTCCTTGGCAACTACCAGGAGGTGGAGATGCAACTGCACCATTCACAAACCTCACAGTTACTTAAAGACCCAACTGTGGAGTTGTTTCTCCAGCTCTGCCCATCTTCCTTTCAGCCCTCATGTAGCAGATTCTAACGCTCCTTCGTTCATGTCGGTCAGTATGAATTAACTTCAGTTAAAAAAATGCATCATGAAAACGAGTGCTGTGGTGGTTCAGGGGCAAAGCACAACCCAGGTAAGGAGGCCTTAGTGTTTGACCAGGCCATCATAGGTTCAAGCCTGGTGACTTTTGCCGCAAATGTCCCCTTTCTCATTACCCACTTTCCTGTCTGACCACTTTTGAATAAAGGCCATTAGACCCAGTAAAACCTTTTAAAACAACAACAAAAAAACCTGCCTATAAGTTGCAGGACTGTCCAAATTGAAAAAAAGTGACTTATAGTCCCAAAAATACTGTAGATGACTTGTGAAGGTTGGTCCTTGGTTTTGCTTAATATTAGCTATAGATATCAAAGTAAGTTACATTTATTAGAAAATGGGGCATAAATACTTTTAAAAGGTAGGTAGGTGTAGTGCTAAGTGTCATTCCGTTCTCATTCAAACACAAATTGCCTCATTTAAGCCCAGCTGTTTGCACATTGCATTTAAATGCATCCAAAGTGATGCGATCTGATTAGCGTCACAGCAACATCACAGCAGGAGCTGTCAGCCGAGCAACAGTCGGTGATAGACAAACAGTCTCCTGACCTTTCTAAGTTGTTTCCTGCCCAAAAGTCTCAACCAACTTTATTATGTGGCCTCAAAGTTGGAGAAGGAAAGAATTAAAGTTGTCTGCGACTTCACAGATCATAGTGTTAGTGTAAAGACATGATTACCTTAACACATCAAAAGTCCGTCGTGGTAAAACATCCCACGCCTGTTGTGTGTATAACTTTGCTGTAAACATAAGCAGTGTGTGTGGGTTGGTGTGCATGAAACGCAGCTGGAAGCCTCAAATTCTGACAAAGTATGTTAGGGTGACCGCTGTGGTTAGCCTGCAAATGGCTCCAAAAACAAGAACAAGAGCATCACGCTGCAGAGAAAGTTCACAGAGCGACCTGGTAACCCACAAGTCCGGTGGTGTTTAAAAACACAGACTTTCCCTTTTTTTTATCTCCGACTTATTCCTATAACCCATGAAGCTTTTTCATGAATTATTTGTGTCAGCATTGTAAAATGTAAAACAATATAATATAATTCTAGTAGGGACTTTTTTTTTTTTTTTTTCTTTTCAAAGATTGGGAGAACGCCATAAAGAGACGACCTCTGATGATGTAAGCTAGCATTTCTAGCTGCATGCAAGCTTCATTATTTTGGATGGAAACTTGAGATAAAAGTGTCATTTGATTCAATGCCAACCTGGTGTTTTCTGTGTTTTTAAATCCACTGGTGTATTGTTCAGTTAATTGTTTTAAGGGGCAGTTTGCTGCTGTAGGCTGAGAATCTGGTCAGGGATGAAAAGACGGGGGATGTCATGAACTGATTGCAGCCCCTCCCTGTACCGTAATTTACTACTTCTCTGTGTGCTTGCACACTTGCATGCAAGACAAAAAAAAAAGTCTGCCGAAATAGCCCTCCCCCCTCCATGTCGTCCTTTCACAGCGCTCGCATCAAACTTGCAGTCTGACGGCTGTCGTTGACACGGTGCCGCGTGTTGTGGCAACCAGCGGTGACTGTTGAGAGAGGAGAGTTCTGAGGGGCTCCCTGTGGTGTGAAGAGAGCCTCTGCTCTTTTCCCAGGACTTGTTAGTGATGCTTGATGAGGTTTGAGGCTGCAGAACACAGTGCAAAGGGAGCAATCAGGAGCTGAGATCCAGTCGGAGAACTGCTGTTTTGATCACAGCATTTCAGTTTAATTAGGCATTTCAAAACCAGCTCAGGGAAAGACAGAGAAATGACGCTGTGCCAGAAACAGTCACTCACAAGCTTTGTTTGCACTGCCTGGAGAAAGTATTTATACCCACATGCATGTTGTCATCTTACACCAACGAAAAGGAAAGAGGGGCTGGAGTCTGTAACAGGGTTCCACGACACATTCGCGTCAGTTGGCAGAAGAAACACAAGCAATTGTTATCTATAGGAAATTAACAGGGCTGCACAGTGGCGCAGTTGATAGAGCTGTTGCCTTGCAGCAAGAAGGTTCTGGGTTTGATTCCCGGCCCTGGTCTTTCTGCTTGGAGTTTGCATGTTCTCCCTGTGCATGCATGGGTTTTCTCCGGGTACTCAGGTTTCCTCTTACAGACCAAAAACTCTCCAAATTGTCCCTAAGTGTGTGTGCATGGTTGTGTGTCTCTGTGTTGTGCTGTGACAGACTAGTGACCTGTCCAGGGTGACCCCGCCTCTCGCCTGGAACGTTAGCTGGAGAGGCACCAGCACCCCTCCCAACCCCACTAAGGGACAAGGGAGTAAGGTAAACGGATGGATGGAGGAAATTAACAGAGAGGGAGTGACATCACTGTAGATCTGAATATGCATTACATTAAAACCTTAAGCATATGGCAAAGAATAGAAACATAAATTGTCTTTCTACTGTTTTGGCAACATACTTCCAATCTTACAGGTTGTTTCCTCAAGTGACTGATTCCCAGAAAGCTCTCAGGCTATTTGTACCTGTCCACTTTCTCCAAAGGCCAACAAATTGGAATGCTGCCTCCAGTCACGTCTCCAGGTTGGCCATAATTCTATGACTTGGAGCTCGGGGCTCGGTGATACAGCAGCGGAGTGACCCAGAGCTTTTCCCTGGTGGTCTGGATGCTGACAGTGATGTAGTGACCACCGTTAGATGCCAGCAGGAGAGGAGGGTCAAGCTCTCAGCGTGGATGGATATGGATGGTGTGTGCATGAAAGGAAGAGAAAAACCACAGTGTTTGTATGCGTGCGTGTGTGTGTGTGTGTGTGTGTACGTCTGTGTCCTTTTTTAAGCATGTGCAAAGTCTTTCTCACACAAGATTAATGGCCAGCGTTGAAGTGTTCAAGTGTATGCTGTAACTTTAACAAACAGTGCTCATGCATCAAATCTGACCCACTATTGTTACTTTAACACTCAACAGAGTGTTGCAGTTGGAAGATAGTGAAATGGCAAAACTGACCAGAAGTTTGGTATATTTTTTGAAAACTTTTATTAAAATAATTTAATATATGCCTTTTTTCCCAATAAAACATTAGGCATTTAATCTGAACTGTGATGGTTTCTTACTGGAGACACTTCAAAGACCAAAACTCCTGCTCAAAACGAGCTCTTAATTCAACTGTGAAGGGAATCCTCTGAGAGAAGAAGTAATGCAAAAAATATTAACAATATTAGGAGAGTCCACATTATGAATTTTGGACTTTGTAAATAGGGCTGTTGTAAACAGTGTAAGTGCTGTTGTAAACACTTATTTTAGTAACTGAGTAATGTATCAATTATTCCGATGATTAATAAAGTAGACAGCAGCATATATAGTGGCTACAAATATTGGCCCAAATTTTCATATCTGCCCATCTCTAACAATTACACTTCTGCTGCCTAGAAAAATAACCGTTAACAAAAGTAGCTAATTTTGTAAGTCAACTTGGACAAAAATAGCACAGAAATATATTATATTTATTTTAATAGTAAAAATAGAAATAATAAAGTATGAGGCTCACAAAGACACATAAAAATGTGTATAGTTTTTAGTTTATGTATTCATCTTCAGTCATTTTTAATTAACTCTCACTTTGCCCTGCCATTTATAGCTTTCATGTCCAAAAACTCATAGGCCAGCTAATTTGCTCCGTTTCCCATTTGTTGCGACCAGGATAATATGAAGTCTATTTTCTGGTTTGTCCGTAAAGCTACACTTGCGCTAACTACTAGCTACAGCGACTTGCAGTGGTCAGTGTATCTGCATGCGTTTCCGCTCTACCTGTATACGTAAACCTGTGGTGCGCTTCGCTACCGTTGGCTCTGAAGCACCCAGTCGGCAGCAGCTGCAGAGTACATCCAATTATAGAAAGTCTGTTGTATTCTATGCTTTACACCAGTCAATTTAAGGATGTTTGTTGGTTCCCCAAAAAACGATGAAAAGAGGACATTTGGTTATTCTATGTTGCGCTAATTGTGCTTAGCAGTCTTCAACAACTCATTGTCGAAAATGAGCACGTAGCGCAACACATGAATTGTTACAGCCTTAAATGTGCGAGAAAAACAGCTTGCTTGCTAATTTAGCAGCACGAACAATACTTTCAATTCAAAAATAAGACAGCCCAGCCCAAAAAAGAATAATTTTCAGTTAGCAGGCATGTGATTATCTAAATGTACCGTGAAGAGAAGACTAGAAGGGGAAACAAAAGCTTGACCACGAAGAGCAAAACCATTCATAAAGCCTGAGAATAGAAAGGACAGCATGGGATTCCAAAATGACCCCCCCAGCATTTGTAAAGCTGCACATCTTGATTTAAAGCACATTTCCGCTGGAGGAACCTTATTCAGGAACCAGAATGGTTTTCACCATCCAGGGTAGAAATTTGTCCCAGAAAATTGCCCTAGTTGGGGTATAGTATTTTTGCATGGCATTAGTTGGAGGAACGGTTCTAAACATTTTAAACTGTTTGAATTGATCCAGGTTTATGATTCATTCATATTAATTTTCAAACAGTTCACAGCTAACATTTTCTTTTAATTTTAACTGTTATAGATTTTTAAATCACTGACATCTGTTTACAGCAATTTATGGGTTCAGAGTGAGTTCACTCTTTATTTTTGAAATAATTTAAATAGTTAGAATATGTGCTTGTTTTTTTCTGCAGGCAACATGCACAGGCCGCTGGGTGCTGTCGACTGATAACCCCCCTATACTGTACAAGACTGTAACATGTAAATCCCATGCAGTTATCAGAAGTAGGAAATTCAAATTCAAGACTTGGAAATAGGAGGAACAGGAAGGTTTGCTAGTACTAAACGCCTTGCGCAGAACATCCATATGTTGGAACACATGGCGAACTGGGACCAGTTACTATAAAGCAACTGGATTATTTGACTTAAGCCAGAATTGAAGATGAATTTTTATATACATAGATCTGTTTATTACCGTTCAGGGATTTGGAGGTCTAGATGTCTAACTCCAACCCTTCATCTTTGGGCCTTTCCTCCACAGGAACGTTGGAGTCATTGTCGCTTCCTGATCAATACGGCTCAATACACAGGGTTGCAGTTCTTCAGTAGAAGCAGCTCCCTCTTCTTCATCATCACTCCACCCAAGCTTCTTCTTCCAAAAGTGCAAACAAATCACTCAAATCTTCCCTGAAATTGCTCTCAACTTCCTCTGCTTCTGTGTACTCAGCCTTGGTCGATACGTTTTGACTTACCCTCATTACGTCACAAGATGGCGCCGACATTTGACCCAATCACTTCATACAAAAACTGCAACACTCTGCGATGCCGTGGAACTGATATTTATTATCCAAAGTTTTTTGTGTGCGCAGAATGAAAGCACAGCCGTTCATCTTTTTAAACCACGCGAGTGGTTTTATCGTGCCAATGACAATTTAAGTCGTTGTGATCTTGACAGGGGTTATCTATAAATGTCTTTCTTTAATCGGGTGATTAGACAGTGTGCCGCTGAAGCTTAGCTACCCAGCTATTTTAGCATGAATGCCACATTGTGTGCTGCATGGGAAAGTCTGTGTCCTGCCCTGTCATTTCAGCTTTGCTCTTGTCTCGTTCTGATCCAAGATCCAAAATTAACATCTCTTCTTTACCCGATTTCTACCCTGTTTTAAAGACACGTCACTGACATAAGCAAACTGTAATTACTCCGACTATGACTCCATTGAGTATGCTAGATGCCTGAGGGGCCTCCTTTTCTCCCCCCCCTTCTCCCTCTTCTTCTTCTTCTTCTTCACCACACACTGTGCTCATGTGGTCTCCACTGAGCTGGAGTGCAGATGTGCTTCAGAGCTCGGTAATCACCAGCTTGGGGCTTCTCGCTGCTCGGCCCCAGTCTTTAACAGCATGTAAGCACTTAGTCATTTGCCTCGTAATATTATGGTAGGAAACTCTTAAAAGAGACTAGTTTATACAGTTATACAGACACAAGCTTGACTGAAATGGCTGCACTGCCAAGCAAAAGTGTTTAGCAGCTTGCAACAACTTTAGTGAAAAACAGATGAAAAGCCTTGTTTTTATAAAATAATAATAAATTATTATTTATTATTTCCAAGCAGGAAGTTTTCCTCTCTAACCTCTTATCTCACCATGTGTGAGGGTGAATATGTGACAGGAAGTAAAAAGGTGTTCAGCTAACACAGCCCTTTAATCTCGCCAAAATTATTTCAGTAACGCAAGTAAAATTATATAGATAATTACACACATGGATGTTTTCAAGACTTTATTTCTATTTACTATGATGGTTTTCCACTTACAGCCAATGAAAACATGACAGTTAAGATTTGAATATTATGTCAGACCAATGAACAAACATGTTTAATGCAGAAATGTGAGCTTATGAGGAATTATGTTTTGCACCTGAAAAGTTATTTTCTAAAGATACTTTTAATCTTCCAAACAAGCCTCATTGGAATGTATATTCAAATTGTGGATGTGGAAGAAGGCACTTTGGTGAGGTAAGAGTTAAACTCCATTTTCTTCCAAAGACGGCAAATGGAAAACAAGCTCAAGTCCCAGCAACACTGTCCAGTTACCTAGAGTCATGGTGGAAAAGTAAGGAAAAGAGTCTGGAAAACGTGGCTTATCCTAGTTGACGCCATTTCAATAATCAGCAATTGAATCATGTTTTTCTAATCAGTCCTTCCAGGATTTCGATAGTTTTCATGTTTTTTTTTTTTTTTTTAAAAACCTAAATCAGATTTCTTGGTGCTACTCCAGGAATATTTGCAAGGAATTTTGCATGTTTTTTGTATGACGGTAAGTGTAGTAGAAATAAGAAACACTGCCACCTGGTCGGAGTTATCATCACTGTTTATTAAGTGATGTTATCTGCTGATTTTGCATTAATTTCTATCTCCAAAAACTGGAGGGGCTGATAAATGAATGTGAGTGGTTGTATTTCCGTGCCTGAGACCTGATGACTTGATGTCTGCTTTGGCGTTTTGTCTACATTTTTCAAGACTGAATCAAATGTAATTGTTTTCCAAGAGTCTCAAAGGAATTCCCAGAAAGTTGTAAGTTCAATGTTTAGATATCACCGCCAAGACACGTTAAATCCAGTGTAGTTGTCATGCCAGGCCACTGTATGGCGCTGTGATTTTAACAAGTCTTGAAACGCTCATGTGCTTTTCACCGCTTGCCCTTCACTAGCGTCAAGCTAATTTAGAAAACAGTAACCCATCTCCATCACAAGTCTATTAACTTCTCAGGTAATGCACATATATTCCTTATTAGAAGTTGTGTTCAACTGATCAGATTAAGTAGCACACTTAGCATGATGCTAGCTGCCAGTGTTTTGGTTGTTATCTGCAATCGTGGGTTCTGGACAAGTGCCGTTTCGCACCTGTGGAGTACTTCATACCTCTGTTGTTAAAGAAAACTTACACATTGAGACCTGGTTTCAAAAAGTGAAACTGTAACAAAAAAAAATCGAGTAATCATGTAAACGGCCTAGAGCTCAGGAAAAGTTATGAGAGGACTTCGCTATGATGGGAAAAATGTGAAGAAAACCTTGGTCTATCATAAAATCCACCTACATATATGACAAAAAAAAACTGTAAAAGGTTTTAAAAAGCTCATGACCAATATGACATTATTTTATTACTTTTGCTGCTGTGGGAGTTGGACCCAGTTTGAACTCGTCCATGTGGCACGGCTGGGAAACTCCCGCTGAAGCGAAGGAGACGAAGAAGAAAAATCACTGATACACAAATCTGTTTTCAGTTTTTGAGCTTTCATTCAGAGCAAATCAGATGAATATTTATTGCCACGCAGCCCTGTGACAGGGAACGCTCAGCGTTTTGCCGGAGCTGTTACCGAGTCGACCAACTATATTGCTGCATTTCAAACACGAGCATCCAAACAAACAGAAATCCGAAGATTAGGGATAAAACATGTTGGGAAACAGACCGCCCAGGCAAAGGACGGAGTAAACCAGGTGACGACTGACAGAACGCGAGGGAAGAGCAGTCACACTAACAGGTTACAGGTGTGCAGGGAAACAGAGCAGAGGAGAATCCACGCATGTGTAATCTGCTCACCTAAATGTCCACGATACAAAACACTCACTTCGGTATTCACTGGAACACAAGAACAAATGCTGACAAAAGGACTTTTAATCCAGACACACAAGCATGCTCACACACTTTAACAAAGCCCCGTTCTAACTGTTTGCTGCAGATGGGATTGATTTCCTGTCATTATCATCACAGAGCTTTCCATCTGCTCGCTGCTGGGAAAAGAGCGGGGAGACGTGGTAGACGGGCAGACACGTTAGCGATGCGGCTTTTAGGGTTGGATGGTTGTGCTTCAGGTGGGTCAATAATAAAACCTTTGAGTGATGGGAAATGAGAGGCAGAGCCAAAAGAATATGTAACTACACCGTAGCCTCAAACGGAGTAGAAAGTCTCATCATCCATTCATGTTAATCGATTAATGAACGCGCTGCTAAGGAGGAAGAAGAAGGGGAAATAAAAGTTCATTGTTTCCTTGTGGACTACATCGTCTGGCAGAAGGAACTGTTGGAGTGTCGGAATGCTGTGCTGTAAAAAAGTATTTACACCCATTCAGATTACTGTAGTAATCGATTATTCTGACGATTAAATGGACAAAAAAGGGCACATTCTGCAGATTTTTCGTTTGAGCCTTTTTTTAGACAATATTAAAAATGCGTTTAAAGGAATGCAAATTAATCAATTCTTTTTTTTTTACATCAGAAAATAAACATTTCCTTTGCTAAAATACAATAACACAACATTCCTTTGGAGAACACTTGATCATTTGTAAAAGATGCATCTGCAGCTAAAAAGTAACTGCATATAGCTGTAAGTTATATCTGAGTCTTTGGAATTCAATTTGTACACATTGATCGCCTTTATCCACAAATTGGAAAAAAAAAAAGGTCGACGAAGATTACTCCAAAGGTTCCTGAGATAAAACCAGGAGTATCAAAAGAACCCTAAAGCACTGGAGAACTAGCACTTAGCATGGAAAAAAGTCACAATGGTAAAAAAAAAAAAAGGTATCCATGGAGGAGCTCCAGGACAAGAAAGGTCTGTCATGATTCGTGTTTCTGTGTATTTATTTTTAAGGGTTTTCTGTGTTCTGTTTCTGTCCTGTGAGTCTCTGTTGTCTCAGCTTCCCCGTTGATTGCTTCCCAGGTGTGTCTAGTTACCTGATTACCCTCCCTGTGTATTTAAACCCACCTGTTGTCTTTATCTCTTGTCGGGTCCTTGTCTATGATAGTTCGTCTGCTGGCACAGTTGAACTGTTAAGTCCTGTGTCGGCATTAGCTCGTCGCGTCAGTCTTTGTTTAATTCAGTTGCTACCGGTGCTGAGCCTCTGTGTTTCCGCTTTGCTGTGCTGCCTGAGATTTGGACTGTTTTTGAGCTACACCCTTCATTAAATTCATCATTTTCTTCTACAACCTGGGTCTCTGCATCTCTCCTCACCACCATCAACCACTCCACATGACGAGGTCAACATCAAGTTCATGGAATTTCTTCTGTAAAGGGCAACCTGTTGTAGGAAGCTGTAATCATCTTTATTTGCCAATGATACTTCCTTACTTTGAGACCAAACCTAATGGCTGAAGCTTGAGATTCCTTACATAAGGAGAGTTTGAATACAGTCGATCACTGACAGGACAGAAGACTTGACAACCAATGCAAGCAAGTTACATCATGGAAAATCTTCATACTGAGTTGTCAAGGACTGGTACATTCAACAGATTTCTACGGGATTTGATGGATGGATGGATGGATGGATGGAGTGATGGCAGTCTGCCATATACCCAGGCAATGTTTTGACAACAAGAGCCTCACCATGGCTTCTCTTTTGTCCTGCCTAAGTTTATTTTGTCACCTGCTAGTCTAAGGGGAATGGGGTCAGTTCAACTGGAGCATAGAGCTCTTTCACACAAACACACACGTGCATATACACAGTCCCGGACATGATGCACACACACACACACACACCACTCACAAATGGGTCGAGGGGTACATGGCCAGGAGTCTGAATGTGTGTCGACTGCAGCGCTACGTTGTGTACGTTTGTTGAGGTGAATTGGGTAGACTTCAGTGATCAGGTGGAATGTTTAAGATTCAGCTGGACATTCTCTTCAGAGGACAGGCTTGGGAGACCTGAGTCAGCAGTGGCTGCGTTTTTGTTACAAATGCACACAAAACTTTGACGATGACCTACTGATGACAAAAAAACCACAATTTCACAATTGTAGTATTTGCATTAAATAAGAAATCACACCTGAATAAGTTTGTTTACTTGATAAGTAATTGGAAATCAAGTTTTACACCAGATGTTCATAATTCAGCCATAGTGCCAGCGGTCATTATTAGCCATCAGAAAAGACTTCTGCGTCTTATTGAGGCATTGGAATGTCAAGCTCCTGATACGCAAGTTGCGGCTACTTATGTATGAGGCGTTTCGGGGAAATTGTAGTGAGTAGTCGAATGACAAACTCAACTTTTGAGTTGCGATGCTGAGAGACCTCTGGTGGAGCCGGCTGGGTATTGTCCAAGGAGACCAGTGGCTACAAATAATCGCGATGCTACTGTGTACAAGCCAACATGATGCAACAAAAATGTTTCCATTGCAACTTTGCGAAGTACACCAATTTTGATGAGGCCAAAAAAACAGCATCCTAGCTCAAAAACATTTTATCGAAAAACATGAGCTTTTCTTAAATTGGCACGTTTCCAATAAGCAAATTTATTTTTAATTCCAATTAGCTCAATTTTATGCTCGATGGAAACGCAGCTAGTGAGTCAAAACAGTGAGATATCGGTCAGAAAAGCTGATTCTTCAGTTTCAATAAATGTAGAGAAATGACACCTTCTTAGACTTTGACATGACTGTAGATACATTATTTTTTGGTTTGTCTGCAGTTTTGCTGAGAATTACAAATTATGACTGTGGGGCAGGTAGATTTTCCTTGGGTGTCCAAGTCTTGGAAAGACTTGGTAGTTTAGAATAATGTCTTTTTACAGAAAGACATAATTCAAAGTGTTTGGAAGTGGCCTTCATAACCCGTCATAGGTTGATGAGCAGCAACAATTGCTTCTTGATAGGAAGAACTTGACAGATTAAGCGTTCAAATGAGATGATGGGAATGGGTTCATTATGCAGTGGATGAATTTTTTATTTTATTTTCCCGCTCTACTCTTGAGCAGTCCATAACAAGGCTGGTTTCATGGAAAACAACCATTTGATTACAACCAACCAATCAAACTTTTCTTTTGATTATAACATTGTGTCAAAATCAAAGTTTATGCGTTTGATTATAGCCAAACGTGCAAACTTTAAGACTGAACTGGTTGTGAAATTTGTGTGTTTTCCAGGCAGGCCTGATCCGTGTCTCTAACGAGGAGTACTTGATCTCTCCGCTACCTCAACACCTGGCCGACCGGCACAACTACAGCGCCCCCTATGGCCATCACCCGCATGTGGTCTACAAGCGCTCCGCAGAGCACGTTGTTCACCGAAGATCGAGTAGCGCTGAGAACCCCTACCTCTCCCATCATCATCACCAAGCGCAGACACACCACGACTACCAACACGGAAAGCTGCAGCGGCAACACTTCTGCGGGCGCCGCAAGCAATGTATGTAAGGGAACTTTGTATTCCTTCTGTCATCAACTATCCAGTGCGTTTTAGTTGGTGTAATTGCTGTTAGTGTGGACAGAGGTCCGGGGTCTGGAAGAGACTCTTTGGATGTTCCACAATCACTTTTAATAACTTTGGGGGAAAAAATATTAAGAAACAACAAATGTTTTTAAATATGGATATTGTAGCTAATGCATAAATTATCTACTTCAAATTCACAACAAAAAAATTCTAATTTGTGTTCTCATTTTCACAACAGTATGACACAAAGTACTAATAATACCTTTTAGATTTATTTTTCCTGGTTGCTAGGTAAGAAACATGCTTTTTATCACATCATTTTCCACATCTTCTCCTTATATAAAGAACTAAAACCAATAAATAAAACAAAGCACACACAACATAAACCATAAATAAATTGCATTATGATGTCTTTACAAACAAATTACTCTAAAAAAATGTAATCTTCAGATTAACTCCTGGTAGACTGGCAACTGCTCACACTGAATGTCTGCAGGGGTGCCATATTAAAGGAGACTGAACAGAATTCATATTTTTATTTGTAACATAAACCGGCACCTCTTATAATTCCCCTCCAATTAATTGACTCTTTGTGTATGCTTCCCTCTGTGCGTGTATCATCTCCTCTCCCTTATATTTCATGTTCTTAGATGCTCCCCAGCCTCCCGTAGGGGACCTCTTCTTCTTACCGGATGAGTTTGCTGCGCCTGAGGTGGAGGAGCCCGGGCGGGCGAGGAGATCACCCATCAACTCCAACAGGGTGGGAGGTCTGAATGTGGAGACCCTGGTGGTGGCAGACAGGAAGATGCTGGAAAAACACGGCAGGGAGAACGTCACCACCTACGTCCTCACTGTCATGAATATGGTGAGTACTGGAGAGCTCAAGGAGGGAATGGATGGGAGGAGATAATAGTTAAATAACACACACAAAAGTTTCCCACCTGCACCTGGCCTTTAATTGGAAGGAGCATCTGTAAGGAAAATGGCCACTAAACAGACACAGCTAACGCTAGAGAGCTGTTTACTTTGTTCAATTCAATTCAATAATACTTTGTTTATCCCAAAGGGAAATTAAACATGGTAGATCTTTCATCACTTGTCCAACTTGAAAATTGAAAATGGAAAATGCTGAAGAAAAAAATTAAACACAACTGTAACGTGGAGATAACTTAAGGTTTATCAGCAAAAGTTCTGTATAGTTTAGGCTGTGTGTCCACAAAAATTGAGCATCTGAGGAGACCAGAAATTATCATTTTTGAAATTGGGTTAAATTTCCAAATGTTTGTGTTTCCATGTGGCCATGCGAGCCGCACCTTTTTTTTAAACTATAATGTAGTAGTTTGTCTTTCTCTGTCCACCCCGCCTGCGCTTCACTCTCACAAGCGACAAAAATGGCTCCGTTCTGTGTTGTTCATGTCGTTTTCCGGCAGTTTTACAGTGCCACCTATTGGCCTGGCATGCCTACTACAACATTTTCTGTGGCGCTGTAACCTGCCATTTTTTCTAAATCGTTCACAAAAATATACAGTGCTCTTCTTAGTGTGTACAGAGCTTAAATGTGCTCCCTCGGGCAATCATGAAGTACCAATTTATGTTCTGATAGGACAACAAACTGAAATGTCCAAGTTAAACTGTTCTGTTCCAAAAATGTTTGTCATAATGGTGTGCCATAGAAAACTCCAGATTACAAAAACAATACTTGTTATAAAAAGTTTGAGAGCCCAATATTAGTCTGAATCACACATTTTCAATGCTAGGTGCTTTCTATACACTGTTTCCCTATTTCCATTGTCTAGTAGCCTGAAATGCTCTAAAACTTAAAGCATTTCTTTATGTTTCTGCTGAAAAAAGCAAATGAAGTATGAATGAAAATGAGCAGGAGGGGGGCAACATAAAAATGTGATGGAGTTGTCAATGGTTTGATTTTCTGCTGCTAACTGTCTCAGTGTTGTTGTAGGTTTCCAGTCTTTTTAAAGATGGCACCATTGGATCTGACATCAACATCGTGGTGGTCAGCTTGCTCCTGCTGGAACACGACGCCGTAAGTGAACAAAAGTTGGTTTAACTTTAAATTCCTCCATGTTTCACTAGACACTACTAAGAAACTTAGCTGCACCCTCTCCCTCTTTTTCTCAACTTCCCGCTCTTCTTTTCCAGCTGGGCTTGAATATAAATCACCATGCCGACCAGTCCCTCAACAGTTTCTGTCAGTGGCAGTCAGGTCTGGTGGGGAAAGGAGGTAAACGGCACGACCATGCTGTTCTTCTCACCGGACTTGACATTTGCTCCTGGAAGAACGAGCCCTGTGACACCCTGGGTATGAAATGTTCAGTATGGTAAAAAATATGTTTTTATTTTATTTATTTATTTATTTTGGTCACCAATAACAGTTGGAGTGACTTAAGAACAGATGTCTGTAACTCCCACTTGACACTTTGTTAAAAATGAAGTAAATGGCAGAAAAATAACAATCTGTATGAATTAGTGTTTTTGTTTTATTGTCAGTACTGATTGTGTCAAGTTGAATGTGTTTTCCTCAACAGAAGCAGAAATGTTTGTCCCACCAGGACAAACATCATGCTAGCATTTTACTCCTGCTAGCAATGTTTTATGAAAAGTGGCATAAAAACATGAGCATGTTTACTCTCAAAAAATTTTTCTTTGAGCATTGTTGTAGATACATAGTAGATACATAGTTGGTGGTTGGAAGGGCTTCTTTGTGAGCCTAAGATGCAGCAAATTGTCACTGGAGGCACTCATCAGTTCTACAACAGCTACATTCATCAGTTGGGAAACATTATTTGACATTTGAGACGTATCTTGGGCCAAAAGATTTAATATTCGACTTAGACTTGTGAAAATGATTTCTATATTTGCAAGCACATGAAAGTGGACTAACATGTTCAATACTGACCATGCAAATTGTGGCAACATGTCTCGCTAGGTTGACGCAGACAAAAGCAGGGTGTCCATCCATCCTTAAGAAGTTTTAAATTCATTTCTCTTAAATGAAAGAAAATGTAAGTTGGCCTTATACGTCAGTCACAGGTCTTAAATTTGGTCATGTCTCATAATTTAGTCTCATATATTCTATGTAGCTTTTTTTTTTAGGTCTTTTCTATTAGACAAAAGTTTGAATTGCTCCAGATATCTTCACTCACTGTCTTCTGTGACTCAAGGCGGTTAAGGCTACCGGCAACAAGCTGCTAGCCATGAGAGAAACACAAAGCTGCTGACAGGAGCCAGATCCCAGAAATGTCACAGTTTTAGTCCCCTGCATTATTTGTACATCTGTTGTGATGAAGGTCTTGCATTTTATTTCATTAGGGTCTTTAAAATGTCTTAAAAAGACTTAAATTCATTTCTGTAAAACTAAGGCCTCAACAGTCTTGAATTAATCGAAAGACAAATGTAAGTTGGTCTTAAATACCTTAATCACAGGACTTAAAATGCCTTAAATTTGTGTTGGCGAAACCTGCAAAAATCCTGAATAGACCAACAGGTAATCAGAGTTGACTTTAGTCAGGGAAAAATTTATGATGATTTATGATGCCCTCATCTGGACACCCTTAATCTGAATTCCACGGCACAATCCACAATCATCAAGTTGGGTTTATTGCTCTACATATTGTTTAATATTTTGGACCTTTGGAAGAAACTGTTCCTAGAAAAAGTAAAATATGAAAACAAAAGGGACCAATACCAAGTATCTGGGCTAGCCTGTTGAAAGTTAAACCCACAACTAGGACTTTTTCCCCTAAAGCTGTCAGTCCTACTCCTGCTCAGATTGTTCTCATCGAGGAACAGGATACAGTGAAATTCAGAAAACGGATGGGCTGATGTCGGATCCAAAAAGCAGCCATGGTTCTTTACTGATTGACAGTCACAGTCTAAAGAACAACACTAAATAAATTGGTTCTGACTTGTGAGGCTGCACCTGGACGCTTGTGTAAAATTCCCTTTCCTATAGGCAGCGCCGTACATATTTGACAAACGGTTTCTGTCAGCCAAACCTTTCCCACAGAACGTGAAGAAAAAACTATGAAGAGAAAGTTGAGAAATTCTTATGTTTCACAATGGATTCTTGATGTAGTGAAATATTTGGTGTTCAATCATCTGATGATACCAGCAGTTGACCTTTGATCATTTTTTTTTGTTTTTCCTCTTCGTCTTGGAAGGTTTCGCCCCTATCAGTGGCATGTGCAGTAAGTACAGGAGCTGCACCATCAACGAGGATACAGGACTGGGCCTGGCTTTCACTATCGCTCACGAGTCTGGACACAAGTATGATTTTTAAAAAATGTCACAATGAATTTAATTAACTTTAAATAACTTGTTTTAGATGTAAATCATTCTGCATTTGTGAGGCTGTTAAAATACATCTTAAAGGGGCAGTATTATGTAAAATTAACTATTTTGAGCTTTAAGTCATGTTATAATGTTATTCCCTCTTCAAACTCATACCT
Organism: Poecilia latipinna; assembly: GCF_001443285.1. Taxonomy (NCBI): domain Eukaryota; kingdom Metazoa; phylum Chordata; class Actinopteri; order Cyprinodontiformes; family Poeciliidae; genus Poecilia; species Poecilia latipinna. The sequence continues at coordinate 65,848 of NW_015115140.1, read as the reverse complement.
GGACTGTTGCCTCGATTCTTTGATGCATGTTTGGGAAATCCATTCATTCCCATGGCAACCATTCATAAAAACGCCTGAATGCCTGAATGGACCTAGCTCCTCCTTCAAGGTTGGAGCTCCTCCACAGAGCTGCATTTTCCAGGCTTCCAGCCCTCCCCCGTTATATCACCCATTCAGCTCCTCAGACTAGTCGTCAGCAATTAGCAAACACCTGGTGGTACTGCACATCTGCTGAGCTCATTATACCAGCTGCTTCTCAGTCCAACACTGGTAAAAACGTTGCTAAAGGAAGTCATCACCATGTTGTGCTGCCTTCCTGAAGGCGGAGTTTCAGAAAGAGTGGGAGTTTCTTAAAGAGACAGAGGCCCAATTTCAAGGTGTTAAATTACAAAGTGAAATATATTTTAAGTCATATTTGATATATTATAACAACTTAAGGTTACTTGATTGTGCTATAAAATGGCACTATGTGACTGGAAAAGCGTGTAACCCTGCTCCTTTAAGAGAGACAAAACTGGACCTGTGCTGGTAATGAATTGAGAGAATCAGTATTAAATGGGCATATTTACAGAAACAAATGTCCTCTAAAAGCATAACATTACTTGAGAACTATGTGGAGAAAATAAAATGTCAGGATGTTTAGGTATGTAACTGTATTTTCCTAGTCAGAGCTCAACTTCATTTTTTTCTGTTTGTAGTTTTGGGATGATCCATGACGGGGAAGGGAACCCTTGTCGTAAGACAGAGGGCAACATCATGTCTCCCACTTTGGCTGGGAATAACGGGGTCTTCTCCTGGTCCACCTGCAGTCGGCAGTACCTCAGCCGCTTCCTTGGGTACCCTCTACGACTTCAGTTTAACCTCGCCGCTGTTGCTTTCTTCATATTTCTGACATTGCTTGTGTGCCGTCTGCTCACCAGAACAGCCCAGGCATCCTGCCTCGGAGACGAACCCAAGCAGATCGGTCAGTACAAGTATCCCGAGCAGCTTCCCGGCCAGCTGTATGACGCAGACACGCAGTGCAAGTGGCAGTTCGGATCCCAGGCCAAGCTATGTGGCCTTGATTTTGTCAAGGTAGTATCTCAGTGCTTTATTCTTTCTTTTTTTTTGACACCCGGGAGGGAAAAGGTAATTAGTTACAGTCATTTTCACTGCTTGCACACTTTTTTGTGAAAGCAAAGCTAGCATGCTGTTCTTGTTGTGCTACAACCAAAAATGTAACATATATAATTAGGATTTAATTGGTGCACAATTGTAAAGCTGACGGAAAGTTACATGAAGTTTCCAACGTGTTTCACTAAAAATCTGAAAAGTATGGATGCAGCGATATGAACAATTGTTGCCGATACTAATATGCGATTCTAACATTGCCATTATGGCCAATAACTGATATTTACCAATATTGTATATATATTTTTCACCTACCAGTCTGACACAAAAAAATTACCACACTGCTGATATTACTTCTCTTCTGCAGTTAAACCACTGTCACATGATTGAACAAAAACCACATTGCTAACACACACCCCTTTCCCTCAAACAAGATGGAAGTAAACCACTGGTTGTTAATATCGGCCCAGTTTTATTTAGCAGACCGATATGTATGTTAATGTCAATATATCGTGCATCCCTACTGGAAAGTGTGGCTTGAGTTTGTATTCAGCCCTTCCTCAATCATGGGGATTCCTGTAACATATATGCGGAAAATCAACAGATCCCAGCAGTTTTTCGCACTAATGCATGATTATGAGTTCATTGTAAATTTTCCGCAAAAATGGTCAAATGCATTGGGTTTAAGTGACTGCTAACTCCCAGTCCGTGATCGATTTGGCCAGCAACAAAAACTCACATTTATCATCGTTCATAAAGGGGAAAATTATAAAATTTGCTAAATTCGCAAAATTTCTTGCAATAATTTTAAAGTAGCTCCTCAAAATCACAGAATTTTATTTGCAAAAACATTTGCAAAAATCCTGGAAAAGTATGAACACTTTTACTCGGGACCTTAGCTCTAAACTTTTACTACAATATTCAGATCTGTGATCCATATAATCATTCGAGGCCTCCTGACGTTTCATCCGTCATGTTTACAGCCTTAAGTCTTTGGAAGCCCTGATGTCAACTCCGAACTTTAAACCACGGCTAATTAAAGCGGCCGTCTGTGAGCTGTAGGGAAAATAACCTATAGAGGCGGATTAGTGCTGTTTTCATTCTGATTTCCTATTCATGTGTCTCTTTGTCCGACTCCGAGGTCCACTAGACCCTGCTGTAATGAGAAACAGCAACCTGTGATCATACAGGAGCTTAAACTGTCTGCTCTGCAGCTCTATAGCTCTCCAAACTGGAACCCTATTATTTATCATGATCTAGAATCCTCCCACCTTTGAGCCCACATTACAAACATTGCCCGCTCATGCAACCGCCGCCCCTCGCCCACGATCGCCGCTTTGACATAAGCCTTTACAATCAAAGTGCACTGAACGTCGTTCATTCACATGCAAATTGGAAAACAAGCATTCCTCTTGCTGCGTTGCTGGGAAGTTGACTCCACTAAACCGTCCATTGGGAGATTAGCACACGTTCATGTTGTCTCTTGATCGTCGCCGCGTCTCCCGTCTCCCGCGTCGGCCTTTCTTAGACGCGTATGAGACGGTGGGTGGCAGAACCTTATTAAAGCTGGATTTGGGGTACCCCCGTTTCCTGTCCCATGTTGGTTTTGCCGTCACCCAGCTGCTCGATGTCAGCCGAGCCGAAACGCGTGGGGACAAAGAATCAAACAAGCAGGTCTGTTTTGGTCCCGTCGCTCCTTCCCGGATTGTTCCTCTGTTGCAGCTGGGCGAACCGCCAGCGACTATCGCCTGTCTTTCGACCCCAGATCTTCCCCTGCGCTCACCCTGCCTTTGTTTTGTCGGGTCAGATGACACATGCAATTATAGTTGCTCTTCATTAAAAACGTACATTGATTTGGTTTGACACAGAGTCTTTGTGGAGATGCCTGGTGTAGTGGTGGGGGCCCGTTGACCGGGTTTGATGTGTTTGTGGTCTGGTTGGGAAACAATAAAAGTAGGTAACATTAAACAGGGACGCACCGATCTACTTCTTCCACTTCTGATACCAATGTCTATATCTGAGGTATAATATCGGCTGATACTGATCCAATACAGAAAAACTGCACTGAATTAATTTTTTTAAACACAGATGAAAATGTACTGAATTACAAATGTATCTGATAATTATGCACCAGTACAGCACACTTAATTACACCATTAGCTTATCAAGCTTGGTCAAACACTGTAAAAATAAATGATAAAGAAACTGAAACTTACAAAATCAATAGGTTGTAAAAAATAGACTGCAACAAACTTTCCTTCAAATGGTTCAGAAAGTGCAAAGGCTTCTAGATATAATGTTGAATAATTAATAAAACCTGACATTGCTCAGAGCACAAAGAATAGAATTAGACTGAATAGATTCATTGTTATGGTCTGGGCACACCGTCACCAATACCCAATTTAGAACTTTTTTTCAATATTGGGACCAATACAGATATTAATATCAGATCTAAGATTAAAGACTGCAGCCAGCTACAAGTCTTATTTTGGAATAAATGTCTAATTTTTTTTGTTCAACAGGACATCTGCAAGTCTCTTTGGTGTCACAGAGTGGGACATCGGTGTGAGACCAAGTTCATGCCGGCTGCAGAGGGGACCACCTGTGGTCCGGACATGGTGAGCAAAAACATCCAATTGTGAAGGGTCACTTTTAGACATTTCTAACAAAAACCTAACATTTTTGTCAGAACTTTAATAATTCTGACAGGTTGCAAGTTAGTGACATTGCATGTAATAATCTAACCTGTTAGATCATTACCAGGTTGCAAGTAGGGCTAAAAGAGAGCAAACACGTTGTTAAAAATGGCATCTAAACTCGGCCTGTTCATCAAACTTAAGTCCATAACCTTAAAGAGAAAAGAACTTTTTATTTTTTGTAAGATGATCACGCGCTAATGAAAGAAACGTCTTAAGTCAGTTCAGCTCTGTTCTGCTGTATCAGATCGGTATTGGCCGATACTAAACCTCAGATATCGGTATCGGAAGTGAAAAAAGTGGATTGGTGCATTACCTATTTTTTTGTAACTTTCTTTTTTTGTAATTTCTTTCTTGATTTTACTTAATTTTAATACAGAAGATAAACAACACATTCAACAACTTGCTTGGTAACAACATTTACATAAACTATTTTTCTATTTAAATGTCCTATTTTGCCCATTTTCTATACATTTTTTATTCTTAAAGTTTCAGTCCATGTGTCAGTTTCTCCATCCTAGACATTTCGACCACTATTGAAGTCCATAGGCTCCTCGATGGTGTTTCCACTTTCCTTCAGGTTTTCAGTATTACTTTCTTTGCCTTCATCAGCAGCGATTTTACTAAGCGCTCATCACTATCTTGAATAATTCCCTCCGAAAATACTTCTGGTCTTACTTGAACTTCAAAACATTACTCAAGGTAACACTTTCCACATCTTCTCCAACAGTTCTGTTCTGTTTTTGAGCTGATTGCTTTTAAATTTTGGTGTTATGAGGCACTTCCAGGCAAACTCTTTTCATGTCCGACAAAGTTTGCACATGCTCTGTCATTTTATATCCTCGCTGCATCCCTACCTTACCGTATCACTTCCCATCTACTTTACAATCATGCGCCGCTCAAGTACCAGACTGTACGCTGAAGTTTGCGGTTGTAACGTGACAACATGTGAAAAAGCACATGTAAAAGCGCTCAGGGTATTGTAAACACTAAGCCCAACCTTATTTCAAGTGTAGAAAGTTGATATTTTGACAAGTAGAAAGGTGGTGATGTGTGAGAGTGGCTCTTGGCTTCGATCAGCTGGGGAGTCATGCACAATGGATGTGTGTTGTGCATGTTTTGGCTGTTGATGCAAAAAAAAAAAAAAAAGGGGGGGGGGGCCCGGGTGCCCGCTGGTATTGCCGGGGGTTTGTA
>NW_015115140.1:50925-57778 GCF_001443285.1 Poecilia latipinna | reverse complement strand
AAGTACATGTGTTATTTGTTCTTTTTTTGTTGGTGTGTAAAAAAAAAAAAAAAAAAAGGGGGGGGGGGGGCCTGGGTGTCCAGGTGTAGTGCCGGGCGTTTGTCCAACTCCCGAAACCCAGACGAGAACCCGAGCACCGATAAGTTTGAGCTATTTCTGTCCTCTTCTCCATTCTGTTCCTCCGGTCTTTTTCTTCCAGTGGTGTCGGAGGGGTCAGTGTGTGAAATACGGCGAGCACGGCCCCAGGGCCGTCCACGGCCAGTGGTCAGCCTGGTCCCAGTGGTCGAACTGCTCCAGAACCTGTGGAGGAGGCGTCATGTTCAGAGAGCGATCCTGCACCAACCCCAGGTTCGTACGCACACGCACCCAGACGGTCCCGTTTGATTATGAAGCAGTTAATCACATCCACTTTCACTGCGCCGAAGCCGATTAGGTTGCCAAACAGATGAGGAAATAATTCATCCTGTCACACAGCTGATAGGAAAAATCTGACTTGCAGTTGTACCAGAAAGTTATTGCTGAAGCCCTTTTTGTCACTAAAGCGTTCCTTTTATGAACACCTGAAAGAACTTTGAGCCAGGTAGCTGTCAGCATGGATGTGTGCACACATTTGGCACACACATACGCTTCTGTTTCTCTATCTTTGCAGGAATTTTCCGTTAACATCCACTGATTTCTACAGCCTAACCCTTACTTTTACCTTAAACCAAACCATTACCATTACATAGCCATACCCTACAATGTGATATGTGTTTGGAAAATAGTCCCTGCAATGTATCAAATATATGGCATGTACACGCACACACACGCACAACCTCACACACACTCAGATAACGGCTTTCATCTGTACAGCTTGATAGTCCAGACTGAAGATCTGTCTCTCAGAAAGTCTCCTGATGGAATGCTTCTCTTTTTCTGAAGTCAGCAAATATCTGCTGGACTTGTTCACTCACAAGCACAAGTCCAGGTCGAATCTGAGAAAGCATGTCTCCCTGTTAGCCAAGAGCTCTGTGAGTGTCGTTACAAGAACAAAGGGCATTGTTAGTTTTAATGTAGTGATGCACAACAGATGTGCAGCACCTTGTTGGTACAGAGTGCGCATCTAGATTTATGCGATGTTTCAGATCTTTGTCTCGGCGTCAAACAGAGTGACAATCACGAAAAAGTTCTAGATAGAATGCACTCCTAATGAGTTCTATTTGTGGGGATTTTATAACAAGCAAGTGTGCCAGACTCACATTAGTTAAAATACTTTATGCTATAAACCCCTGATGTATTTTGTTGGGATTTTATGGGGAAAGAGCAAGACAAATTAGCATAGCTTTGCTTAGCAGATGTTAGAAAGGATACACGGTTCTGATCTTTGTACAACTTATAATCTGAAACACATGGTGTGCATTTGTCAATACTTTATAGAACCACCTTTTTGCTGCAATTACAGCTGCAGGTTGCTTGGCGTATAAGAAAATGTTGACCATTCTCATTTGCCCATTTTCGTCTGCAAAACAGCTCAAACTCAGTCAGACTGAATGAAGATTAAGGTGAGATGTCTTTTTTATTGCAGACTACATGAAGATGATCCTGTGTTTCCAGCGCTAATGAGCTAATAGCAGAGCTATTTTTTCCTGTTGCGCGTTAGCATTCTTGCTAACTTCATAAATGTTTAGCACACTTAGGATCAACTGAGCAAATTTTTCCAGAGAAATTCCAAAGCGCAAATTTTCTTGACCGTTTTGTAAACTCTCAGTTTAATAAAGTTTGACGTTTTGGTTATCAACTGTTCAGCATTCTTCATGTAGCCAGATGGCTATATTCATGTTACTCTCTTTTTTCATTAAAAACAAGAAACACAAACACAAAAAACACATACAGTACAAGTAATAATCATAAGTACAATATCTAATGCCATTACAGAACTTGTAAACTATAAAACTAAAATTAAATTGCTTGAGAGTTTTAATCTTTCAAAGTCTGTCGGAATTTAAAATTTTAGAATTAGCTTCTGGTTAATACATTCCTGCTGCAGTGTTTTAGTGTTAGACAAGCTAATATTTATGATTCGTGCTTTAGGGTTAACTTTTTAGCAGCTGACTTTTTAGTTAACTGTGCCTACCGCTGTATTATTCCACTTATTTTTATCTTACCCAGTGAGTGGCTTTTATCACATTTTGATATTTTCAATTTGCCAAGATGATGTGAGCTTTTTCAATTCAGGTTCCCATAAATTCCTCAATAATATGAAGTCTTTTCGGATTTCCCAATTTGATCCATTTAAACACAACGCCTAGTAATGTGCAGGCTTTCTACTACATCTTTCTCTTTGGTTCTCTTTACCGCTGGGGCCGACAGACTGATGGGGCTACTCTGTCCATCTCAGCCGACTCGTCTCCTAATCCCCGTGAAGGATCAAAGACGCTCTCCGAGGCTGGCTGCTTCTCATATGATACACATTATACACCGTGACTGGCAGACCGAAAAAGGGCCACAAAGCCTTCTAAACCGGGTTAGCTGTCAAGTCCATTTATCATTCCTGTGGCGTTAAACGGAACTCCGCAGGAGGGCCTGCTGACTGCAGCTGCTAAACTGTGAGTTCTGGGATCAGCAGGACAAGCGGGTTGATGGACGATGGTGAAGGGTAAACATAAAATCCAATGAGGCCAAGTCATGATATCATTGTAAAAGTTCTGGTGCTTTAAAACCATGATAAAACAGTCATGGAAAACAATAGGACACCCCATTAAATACTAGGTTCCTTTCCTTTAGCCACCTACCAGTCTCTGACTTCGCTTTGCCGAACGTTTTATCCCATTTCTCAATTTGACAGCTGTGAGATGTTTTAGGCGTTTCTTCAGTACAGATCTGGGCTCTCTCTCCATTCCAGGATCCATTTCTTTGTTTTCAGCCAATCGTTGGTTGATTTACTGGTATGTTTTGGGTCCAGCTCTTCTGTAGAATCCAAGGCGAATTCTGTATTGCTATCATCTACCAGCTCAATGCTTCACACTTGGTATGTGGTCCTGAAACAATGAATTTGATTAATGTCAAAGATGTCCTCTGGTCTGTTGTCCAGAAAATATTTTGTCCAAAGATCATTGTTGTATAAGTCCTGGTTTTTGTCCATGCTCTCTCTGGTCAGTCTGGTACTCATCTTTTTCATAGAGGTTTCCACTTGTCATTTGATGTGAGCCGTGACTTTCTGATTATACCTGCATGCGATGTCATACCAACATAGCAGAACCTGCTATTTGTCATGTGACGGCATTTTACAAATTTTAGACACTTCTTTTGACATCCTGTCATCTGCTCTTAAGGTTTGTTTGGCATGTTAGCAGATGTTTTAAAGGTCCTTCACTTGTAGACAGTGACAGTTCATCACAAAACGTGTAAGGTGCACAGCAAACATCTCAAAGAATGTTCTTGGTCAGATGAGACCAAGATTAAACATTTTGACCATCACAGACCTATGATAAAGATTAATTTGCACTGAAAATTGGAAAACCATTTACAATACCTTCATCTTCACAAATATGGACATTTTTGTGTTGTCTATTACATAAAATCCATATAAAATAAATTACAGAATGGACAGTTGTGCGTGATAAACTGTCAATGTCACTGTAAAATTGCGTCACTTTCTGAAGTGCTGTATTTTAATTTCTCTGCCCAAAGACCACCTTCCAGGTCAAACACTGTCAATTTATCTCTCAATAACAAGCCTGGGAGATTAGCAGGTTCATGAATTTGACCCAGCTTTGTCAGGAGCACATTTTGTCAACACCTCCTTTTAGCAGGGGCACATGACGACTCTTACTTGGACCCTGCTTTAGTGGAGCTTCCCAGTCGTCTTCTAAAGCTCTTTGCTGTTTTGGGGCCACAGAATGTGGATGTATTAGCATGTGTATGAGGTGGAAAATCCTGAGAGGGACCGGGAGGGAGCAGGTGAGTCACAGAGAGTGCAAGAGCAGACACGATGACCCCTGACCTACAGGGGTTTCCGCTTCTGTCGCCAGGCAGATTTACCAGGCTACTGGGACATCTAAGCACCCTTTAGGGGTCATGAAGTTTGCACACTTAAGAACTTGTTGAAGGAAAAGAGGATAAGGAAGAGAGATCCAAGAAGTTTGGCAAAACAAGAGTCTGGAATCAGGAAGGAGGATCTAACTCTCCTTTCGGATCAATCGAGCGCTCTAATTAGGAGGACTTGACTGATGGCGAATACGGGGGAGTCCCCCACTAGCCCGCCGTAAGCACCTTACCATATGGTTTGTGTTTGTGTGCGGCTGAGTCTTAATAGGATCAGGACTCTGAAAACCAGGGCCAAATCCCCCGTCTCACTAAAGGGAGGAAGATCGGCGCAGAGCAGGTATCGCCCAAGCTTCCAAACCTTTCAGGATCTCCATCACCATTGGCAGCAAAGACCTTCTGTGATCGAGTCCAGATCTAAACGGATCCAATAAGCAGCTGAGTTGGAGAAAAAAACAAAACAACATACGCTGTCATCCTGAATGTGTGCTTCCCGTTGCTGAAGGCACAGATATTTCTGAAAATTAAAAGGGCTTCTCTTTCTTGTCCTAAATATTTTTTTACAAGCAGTTATTTTTTATTGGACACAGTGTGGTTCCCCAGGCTGTCTGGGTGTTTATATGCATGTGCAATCCACTTTAGTAAACAACAAAACTCAATTTTCTCTGTTGGTGGTTGTTTGAGAATGCCTAGCAAGATTGAAGAGGGCCTGGGAAGTCAGACATGGCATCCCGGTGTTTTCAGACAAAAGACTGCTGCCATTTGTCTAACAAGTGGTGATTTTTCAGATAAAAATAGCTTATATGTGTTACTACGAAACTTCAGAAGAAAATTTGTCTTTTTTATAATCAAACACTGATGAATTAAATAAACTACTTCTTCTGAATTACATCATTCACATGCTTGATTCAGCAAAATTTTAAGATTGAAACTCCAGAGGTTTAAAGTAAAAAATGTTAACCGTTTCCTGACAGACTATACGATTGTGTAGACCTATACTGTATGTCCACCAGCCTTTAAGTGACAATATTCAAGCAAATACTCCCAAGCATTCCTTTTCTTAAAGTTCTTGACAATCACATTTTTATTCATTGTTACAAACCATATTTTAGTCGATTCTAAAAGCAATACCAAGACCATTTATTTAGCATAGATTCCTGAGTTGTCAGTAACCTCTTTTCATTAATGGCCATTGGCAGACTGCCAGAAAAGCATTGTCAATGAAAATTGTTGTATCCCTGACCCAGGCCCCAGAACAATGGTAAATTCTGCCCAGGCTCGACTCGTCTCAACCAGCTGTGTAACACCAGACCCTGCCCTTCCAAAGCCTTGGACTTCCGGGCCCAGCAGTGTGCCGAGTACAACAGCAAACCCTTCAGGGGCTGGTACTACAAGTGGAAACCTTACACAAAAGTGGACGGTAAGGTGGTCTGTTGAGGAATGACATGTACTTGTGTTGTTCTTTTACCTTGAATGTACAGAGAGTTCTCCAAAGCCTGGGCCTACTCTTGTATGTTCTGTGTTCCTCTGTTGGTCCAAATCTCTTTTCTAAAGTGTTTACTCCTTGTAATGCCAAACTCTATTTACTGTCATAATGATCAGAGCCACAAAGCTGCAGGAAACTAGCTGTGGGTAATGTGCATGGGAAACATGTAGCCACCTGTACACTCAAACAAGGGGAAGGATTTAAAAAAAGGAAGCCTGCAGGCCAGCTTTGTTACACAGAGAAAGGCGAGAGAGAGAGAGTGTGTGTGTGCGGTGAGGAAGAACAGCGTGTTGGCTGTCATCCCAGGCCGGTTTTAAACTGTTGATGAATGGAGGGGACCATGTGGAGAGGAACAGATTCTGAAATGCTTAATAGGACGCTGGGCCAAGTCACCTTCACCATCATTTGTTTTAATCAGAGGCGGCTGTAGAGGCCTCTCTCTGATAACTGATCTGAATTTTTTTTTTTTTTTCTAAATATACCAATGAGCCCACCAGAGTTTCACAAAGTGTTTCTGTCATTTCCATTTTAGTCCCCTGGAAAAGTTGCTCAGATTCTGAAACAGCAAAACTCACCAGGTCTTAGAAGAACTTTAGTGCATTTACATGTTCTTTCTCTTCCCTGCAGAAGAGGACATCTGCAAACTGTACTGCATTGCAGAAGACTTTGACTTTTTCTTTGCCATGTCCAGCAAGGTGAAAGATGGCACCTCCTGCTCTGACCATAGAGAAGGTGTCTGCATTGATGGAGTGTGTGAGGTAACTTGGTTTCTTGTTTTTTTTTTCTTTTCTTTTACATAGGGTCCGATACAGGTTGAACTGATCCCATTCACAGTGCTTATTATGGGCTATATGGGTGGTTGCCCAGGGCAACATTAGAAAAGGGGTAAGATCCTCAAGGACTAGAAAATATAATACATCTTATCTGTCTTGTGCCCTGAACAAGTATACTACTACTACTTGTATGCACGTCTCCCTTGCTTTCTGCTGGATAAAAATCGTGATAATTGCTGACATTTTGATTGGTCGAGGGCATAGCAGAAGGAGGGGCTTGTCCTTCCTTCAGGGAATTAGTGATGGTTCTCACAATTCCCATAAGAGCCATCACTGATTGGCCCTGTGGTGTCATTTCAGGTTAGATATGTGTCTCCCTGTTTGATATTATCCAAAATCATGTTCATATATAGTAGTTCTAAAAATACAGTATGGGAAGTATATATTTCAAAATCTCTTGCACATGTCTCTGTGACATGTCCTGTTAGTTAAGAATAAACAAATCTTTTAGAAGGGAAAACATACATATATATATGTGTGTGTGTGTATATATATATATATATATATATAT
>NW_015115140.1:31100-47018 GCF_001443285.1 Poecilia latipinna | reverse complement strand
TATGCAGATCAGGAGGAGATCGATTATTTTTTAGAGATTATCTGTCTCATGTTAGGACAGCGAAAGTTTTAATACGTATGAAAAATTTATTTTTTAAGTTAGATGCTGCAGCTTTAAGCAGAGGTTCGGTGTGAGAGTCACTACCAGGTGGAGCAGAAGCGAAGCTCCGTCTGTCAAATATTACTACCTCAGCGGTTCAACAGCGAGAGCAGAACCAGCGTCTTACATCGCAGCTCGAAGACTTAAATAATTTTGTGGGTTATTTGTTTAGCTTTCTGACCGTCATGCTAATCTGGTTGAGTGTTTGTAGCTGTGCGCTGCTTTACCTGCTATCTGATCCTCCGCATGTCTTTTATACTGCAGTGAGCCTCGATGTAGCCAAACTCCGTCAAGTATGACATTGTTTTTATGTCGTATTAGCTTCGTCGTGTTGATGCATTTTGACCTGCTTTAATTTTCCGCCGCAACACGCAAACTTCCCCATTCACTCAGTGCGTTATAGTTCCACATCGCTTAGGATTTGTTGCTACACGTTTGCGCAGTGTGAAGGAAAGAGGAGACCAGCTGCACAGGTAGGCTGCGAAATGAGATGCAGCTGATGATCGGTTTGTGTGATCGGCAACAAGAGACCGTGGTCGGCAATCACCGATCATACACTTTTTCACGGAAATCGGCCGATTATGATCGGTGGCCGATCGATCGGCACACCTCTAGTTACAACACAATCAAAAAAACATCCAAAGGAAAGAAAAAGCCAGCTTCTGGGACGTCGATGTGAAAAGCACTGTTTTAGTTGTTTGTAGCTACTTTACAGAAACATCAGCAGTCATAAACAGTAGTCACCCTTCAGCTGTGTTTTGTGCTCGTTTTTAGCCATCTNTATATATATATATATATATATATATATATATATATATATATGCTCCTCCCCAGGGAGACTGAAGGCTGGAATTGAGTTAAAAAGGGCAAGCCTCCAGTTTCTAGTTTGTTTTTTTCGTTCAGTTGTACATAAGATCTATCAAACATTTTTGTGATTTCATTCTGCCCCCTCCCAAAAATCCTTTGGTTTTAGCAGCTGTCTGTACATTTTTGAGAGTTGCTATAGTGAATCATGTATAATGGAGCGAAATGCCTTTTTCAGGCTGTGGGTTGTGACCGTCTCCTGGGCTCCAAGGCCTCCCTGGATGCCTGTGGGGTCTGTAAGGGAGACAACTCCACTTGCAAGTTCTTTAAGGGCCAGTACACCCTGCAGCACCGGGCTAACGGTAAGCTCCACTAAAGTTGTAGTTTTTCTGTTGCCGCTGGTAGTCCGAATTACCGAATAAGAGAGAAAAACTTGCATGGACTAAAAGGCTGTCTTTAGTTTTATTTTTGCTACTGATCCTTAAGTGTGTTTCCTGTCTTCGTTTCCAGAGTATTACTCTATGGTGACAGTGCCTGCTGGAGCTAGGGGCATTCACGTTCAGGAAATGGAAGTGTCCACCAGCTACCTGGCTGTACGTTCCCTTAAGAAAAAGTACTACCTGACTGGGGATTGGACCGTGGACTGGCCAGGGAGGTTTTACTTCGGCGGGACCGTGTTCGACTACCAGCGCTCTTTCAACAAGCCAGAGAGCCTGTACGCCGTCGGTCCCACTAACGAGACTCTGGTGTTTGAAGTAAGTTGCCGCTGCTACTGCAGCTCTGTTTTAACTCTGGGCGTGATGTGGCTTTGAGGTAGGAATAAGTTTGGCTTTAGCTTTGGCTGGTCTGCCCCCTACCCCACCATTTCACTCAGTTATATAAGATTAATTGATTTACCAAGAAGTATTTTACATTAAAGACATAATCAAATTCAAAATTCTCTACTTTTTGTGCTTAATTTAGAGGCTTTGCCAATAGTTCAATTTTATAAAGATTAATCTCTCAGGGCAGGGATTAATGTTTTCAATGCAGGATTGTCCCGTAGTACTGCCAGCTCCAGTGTTAACACAATCACTACTTCAGGTTCGTGTTCATGTTCACACAAAACCATAGATATGTCCCCTCTGGCCACCGACCTCCTGTGCTTTGTTGAAGGCATGCAGCTAATAGAGCGAGTAAAGTCCTTAAGTCAACTGCTCTGTCCAAGCAGGGATGAAAAGTATAAAATCAGATGGTTGCCTGGAGTGAGATGTTCTGCACAGCATACCCGATGATTTATGAGCTTTTTATTTATTTTTTTCTTCCTTCATTCACATTTGGAGTCAGCGGTTTGTTACAAACCAGAGCTTGGTGAGGAGCTCTTGTCTGTACCTGTCCTGAAACAGCATATTACAACGCCTGACAAGCGCATTTCCTAGACGGCAAAACCGACGTTCCACAAGTGGCCGAGTCATGCAGAGGTTTGAGCGAACGGCGCGGGGATGTGGGGGAAGCTCCTCTGCATAACTTTGTCAGCAGAAGTATCTATTTTCTCTTGACCTCTGAGCCTTGGCCATGAAAACAGAAGTGGAAACCAGCTGAAGAGCAGACAGTGAGGTGATATTCATGTAAAAACTGGTCTCCACTTTGTCCCTTGGGCTACCGACACGGTGCGGTTAGAGCTGGAATGACTGGCCGCCGTGAGTTATATTTATTTCTAACATGCCTTGGCGGTCACTTGTTTGTCTGTCTTGAAACATCCGAGTGCTAATGTTGCTATTTTGGTGAAGAGACTTTGGTCTGTGGCTTAGGGTGAGTTGCTGTTTGAAAAGTGTAGCATTGTCTTTGGTGACCTTTATTGAGATTTCAAACTATTTACCCAAAGTTTATTTCCACCTCAACAATGCCCAGTTTCAGGGTGCTGTGGTGGCGCAGGGGCAAAGCACAACCCATGTATTGAGGCCTTAGTCCTCATGCTGGTGGTCGCAGGTTCAATTCCTGGCCTGGTGACATTTGCTGCATGTCGTCCCCATCTCACATAACCCGCTTTCCTGTCAAACTACCTTCAAATAAAGACCACTAGAAGCAAAAAAAAAAAAAAAACAATGCCAGGTTTCATAGGCAACATCAACCATGCTGCTAATTATTATGAATATACCACAATATCATAGTGGAAGCAATAGTTGTCCAAAAACAAAAAAATTTACTTCTTCATGAAAACTAGATGTATTATTCCACTAAAAATATTTGTCCTCTCAGATATACGATTGCGATATGTGAGCATCATGGCTCTAAGGTGCTGGTTTGTTTATTATTGCCACTAGGTCTGTCATTATAGCAAATTTTGCTGGACAATAAATTGACCCAGTAATTGTTGCACTAAGCGATAATATTGTGGTTTTCAAGTAACATACTGATAATGGCATAATAATGTAAGTTTGCCGTCTCAAAGAACGACACTTAACACTGGAAGATACTTGAAATATTTCCAGTAAAACATGACAACCAAAACGATCAATGAAAGAAATAAAAACCATTTAAAGCCAGAACGTAAATAAAATAGACTGTGATGTCTCCATAAAATAGTAATAATCAAAATCTAAGTTATTGAATTCATTTTAATTAGTCATGCAATTAGTGGGTTAATTGCATATTGTGACAGCATTAATTTAAATAAAATATTTAAAGGTTTAATCCAGATTTCTTTTTTAAGTGAAGTTCAGTTCAGTCAATATTGGTAACAGTTCACTCACCTGTAAGTCAAGTTAAGTTTATCTGTATATCACATTTCAGAAACAAAGTGCTTTAAATTATAAAAATATATTACAGTCACCAGTATTGAAATAAGTAATACATTATATTCTGTCACTGTGAGTTTAACAGACCTTCAGACTGGTGAAAGCTAACAGGCTAATCAGGTTCTAAAGCTACATGCTAACACCTTATTTTATTACTCATCATTTTGATCACATACTGTATATACCATGACATCAAGTAAGGCTGAGGCAGCAGTGTAGTAGAAGTATGAAACACTGCCACCTGCAGGTGGGAGTTAGCATCACATAAACTTGATGTTTTTGACCATTTTGCGAAAAATTTGTAATAAACTCAAAATTGGCATGAAAAAAAAACATGAGGATCTCTTGATTTAGCGTCAGTTTCCATAATCCTGGACGTAATTTGGCAGCATACATTAAAAAAATACTTTGATTTTATTGATGAAATATCTAAGCACACAATTGTTATATTATGTGTCCCTCTGGTGTCTTGAGGGCCACACAAGCTGTGGTGACCCCGATTTGACACATAGTTTTAGATCAAAACTTATTTATGTGTTACAATGAGTATATGTGGAAACTATTCATATACATTTGAAGTAAGGCAAAAATAAAAAAGAAAACAGTTATAAATTTATCTGCCTTTTGTTAGAGTCTCAATCGAGTATCTATACAGCTTAGCACCCAGAGATCATGCAGATGATGTAAGCATAATCTGCATTAGTACATCCAGTAATTACAAAAAGGAGACAGAGGTTGAAACAGAGATAAGAACCGGCAGACAGGACGGACGGAGAGCAAGATTAAAAGATTAAGAATTCTGCAATTGAACTTTTTGGATGCGATGAGTTAAGGTCAGAGAACAAGGTCTTTGGCTGGGAAGTTAGAGTTCTTCCTAATGCAAATCTTCATCTGCTTCACACATTCTGCCACACTGATGCTGTGACATTAAAAAAAAAAAAAAAAACGAGGACAGTGAGGGAGGATGTAAGTGTGGATCACTCACAGTTCCTTATTCAGTGCGAAACACTGAAGGGAAAAGCACATGTTGAGTGTGAGCGTAAGCTGTGACAAGGTGCTCACATCTGCTCAGCTGGAGGAGGAGAGTGGGGGGAGGTGGTGGCGGGGGGGGTATTGGGGTGGTACACGAGACAAGGAGGAGTTAGCCGCCGCCGTCACGTAACATATGGCTGCCTCTGAACGTTTTGGTGGACGCTAAGCGGGATTATTCCCTCGTGAAATTGAAATTCTTGTGGTTTGGCAGGGCAAGGTCATGCCAGTCCAGAACACAACTTAGTCAGCCTGATATCTGCACCCGACAGATTGTAATTCATCTTCATCTTGTGTGTCTCGGCGATGTGTGAGGTTGTCGGAGCTGTGAAAATCACGCCACTGTGATCTGCTGTCGCTATGCAGTCAGATTAACACCAGCCTTACATCCTCTCTGATTTTACACAGGCAGTGCAATTTTTGATGCTTTAAAGTTATTTATTTATTTATTTTTTTGTTGATTGTTTTATCTGTATTGTGTTGTCATCTTAGCCATATAGTCATCTTGTAGGAATTGTCCCCTATGATCTAAAACGTTTTGTGGTGTTTTATGAAGGGAAACCTAATCTGCTAAACGACTTCAGATTAGAGAGGAGGCTTTTTCTAGCGCTCATTCCAAACAACTTTGTCTGTTCGATCTTTTTGAATTATGTAACCATTTAGATTAAATACACCAAGCAGTGGTGGATAAAGTTTGAATTAACTGGTCTGGACGTGGCTCTTTGAGTGCGCATGTGGACACCACCTGAGCATCTTTAATATTTTCACACATTTTGTCCTTTGTTTGTTCACCTTGGCCTTTTCTCTCTTGTTTGCCTCACATTTAAAAAACTTAAACACTCAAACGTGTTTTAGATATGAACTTGGTTCTCTGACTGTCACTGACTAAATGTGTGATACCAGTGCAGCAGGTAATGTGGAAATAGAAGCACTGATGAAGAATACTGTAAGCTAGCTAGTTAGCTAGGTAGACGTCAACAACTAGCTAGCTAGCTTCATCAGAAGAACTATGAATGCCATGAGTTAGCTAGGTAGTTGTAAGAACTGTCATCTTCTGAGCCATTTTTTAAAAAGTTTTTAATACTGTGTATTTTGTTGATTTATCTCAAATCATCTGTTATCTATATGTTAAAAAAAGCCGTTACTGTTGCTGCTAAAAGCCCAGGTTTGCATACAACTGAGTATCATCACATTGAACACTGTTTCCTGCCACAAGCTCTTCCAGAGTGTGTGTTTTCCTTGCAGAAACATGGAGCTGGTTTAATGAAAGCTTCTTGTTTCACAGCAGATTAACAATTCTCATTTGACCCTCTGTCTGGCAGCTAGCCAGAGGGTCAAGATGGTTGACCTGAGTAGGTGGAAGCGCCTCAGGACTAGTTTCAGTGTACAGCTCCAGTGATTGTAAGTTAATTGGTTCTGCAGATATAACTGAAAGCTGTCCGATGTTAAAGATCTGGTACATACTGGTAGTCTTTTATTTATCACTTGAATGTAAGAGGAAGTTGACCTTGACAATAAAAAGTATTGCAAATAAATATCTCCTTGTCCTTGGTTTAGTGGTAGGCATGTCTGCTTTCCTTCTTCCGTTAATTTGTGCTGGAGTTGGAGGTGGAGTAATGTTCTGCAATGTTTCCTGAGTCATGTTTTCAAGACACGTAACCCTTAGCAGCTGAAGCAGGATACCACATCCCTGTTGGTCGTTAGTCTCTTCTAATGGGTTATATGATAGAATGGTGGATTTTGGCGTTCAAGGACCTGGTAAAGTTGTACAAAGATGTGGGTTTTAGTTTATAAGAGAACTGTGATTTATTTCTCCTGAAACCTTTCTGAGGGTTTTCTTGCCTGACAGATCCTTCTTCAGGGAAAGAACCCCGGGGTGGTTTGGGAGTACACTCTGCCCCGCACTGAGAGGAAACCTGAGTACAGCTGGGGTGTGGTTCGCTCGGACTGCTCTGCTCCGTGTGCTGGAGGTAAGGCTGGTTCTACATCACCTCATAACAGAGATGCAAATCTTTCAATGTCAAGCGATTTGATTGAATTCCGATTTTTTTTAGGGTCTCGAAACGATTTCTGAAAACGATTCTCGATTCAGAAACCAACTTTTCTATTCAAACAGTCTGGATTGAACATTTATTTTAAACAGTTCTGTACGGTTCCATACTGTATCAAATTCCATCTAAATAGGTTTGTGCATGAAATCCTGCAACTGACATGACCAGGTTAGCTTACAGGTTTTAAGGTAGGAAAACCTGTTAGTGGGTTATGGACACGGACCACCAGAGATAAGACGGAAATTTTACATCAAAGTATATTCATATGTTGGAATGGACCAGTCAAAGTGGAGATTTAAGCCCGATTCATTTAATCTGACTGCAAAATACTTCAGTTTTTCCTAACATTCTGTTTTGGTCTATCACAGAGAATCTTAGTTTGTGCTTGTCACAAAATGTAAAACACATTTCGTCACGCTTATCATTATGCAGTGTGTAATTCACTGCATAATGATAGAAAATGTAATCATTTTCCAGCTAAACTGGAAGATTAACAACTTTCTTATGTACATCTTTTTAGAATTGTCCCATCAGTGAGTCACACTTTATCTACAGTTTACTAAATGCTTTCCCTCAGCTACTGGACTTTCTTCACCAGATGTCTGCTGTACCAAACCTTCCTCCTCACGTTTTTCAGGTCGCATCTCCAGCAAGGCCATCTGCCTGCAGGACCACCGCACCCAGGCCAACTCCAGCATGTGCAACCCCCACACCAGGCCCGCTCTAGGTTCCCATCTCTGCAACACGCAGCCCTGTCCAGCCTAGTAAGTGTTCAGACTGCGTGTGGGTCAGAGGCGCTCGTTGCCTCTCCTTGCTTGTGGGATCTGTGGCGGCGGCTCTAATGTTGCCAAATTTTCAGGAAGCCGTGGAACCGTTTTATTATAGGTGCGCACACAGACGCATGTATGCACTGCGGTCGCGCTGCTGGCTGCGGTGTGCCGCCACTCTGCACTCTCTGTGTTCGTCTCATTCCTCGGCCCACTCTGTAATTTTTCCTTTTTCTCCTGTTTTTTCCCCCCTTAAAAAAAGGAAACATTCTTCCCACGCAAAGACGCACACAGGAGCTCTCTGCATTTGCTATGCCTGCTTTTCTCTGTGTTAATGTGGAAGACAGTTGTTGCTGTTTGACGACTTGGATTTAAAGTTCAAACCATAAGTTTAAGTACAGGAAATAAATGCACACACCTTAGAAGTTAGAGTTGTATTTATTTTGACCTAAAAAGAGAGGTTTAGTCTGATTTAACTTCAGGCAGTGAGATAAAAAGAGATATGCAGCTGCATTTCCATTACAAATGTGCACAAAAATTTGTCATTATTTTGCTAATGTTTAAAAGAAACGCAATTTGGCTGTTAAGAAATAAGAAACGCAGTTAAAAATCATACATCAATAAGTTTGTTCATGCAGCAAGTCAATAAAAAACATCATGATACTCCAACTACTTTCTGTCTTTGTGGTTTGCACCGCCAAAAGTTGGCTTATTTTCATTAAGCAAATTTTTATTTTCGAAATGCCAAATTGTGCAATTTTATAACCAAAGGAAGCGAAGCTAACATCTTTTTATTCAGTCTCTGCAAACTTCTGGTATCAGCTTAAATTTCAGCCTGAACAAACAAAAGACAGCACCTCTGATTGATGAGAAGATAAGAAAAACTCCACTTATAAATCATTTTTTTAATTTGGTTTTGAAACAATAAAAGCAGTTAAATCTTGTAATTTCAGTGCACCGTTTTGCATATGTCTCTGGTAATTAGCTCCAAGTCTGAGGATGGAAGGCCTGCTTTCCATCACTCTAGTTTTTTAATTTCTCCACAGATTATCTGTCAAAAAACAAATACATAATCTTGACCTTAAATTTAAATAATCCTATTTTTAACTTAAAAAAGCTTCAGCAAATAACTTAAAAATAGAATTAATAGAACAGAAAATATAACTGGAGCCAGATAAACAGATTTGAAGAAATCATCTAAACCTTGTTAGACTGATTGTTGCTCTCTGAGCATGAAATCATGCATACAATCCAAGTTGCATCTTGGTAGTCTAGACAGAGCACTTCAAGGTATGCATTTTTAAAAGTCTGCATTAGGACCAAACACAGAATTCATAGGAGCAAACTGGGTGAAAGTGCATTGGAGTAAAGAGTTGAATAAATGGCCTCTCTCTTTCTCTCCCTCTCTCTTTCTCTCTCTCTCTCTCTGTCTCTTATAGCTTGTAGGGCTTTTGGCTGGAGAAGTGGAGCTAGCTTGATTTACAGCACTGCCCCAAAAGAACAGGCAGGGGTCAGAGAGAGTACACACATAGACACAAACACAACTGCACTGCGCAAAATAAAACTTCACATGCACACTTTCTCTAAATGTTTGAGGCTTAAATAATAGATTTTGAGTTCAACCACAAGGTAAGTATGTAGCCTAGCATCCTAGGAGGAACTCTGTTCCCTGCTAGCCATGCTAGCAAGGAGTAATGCTAAGAGGGAAACATGTTAACAAGGAGTAATGCTAAGAGGGAAACATGTTAACAGGGAGTCATGCTAACAGAGGAACATGCTAACAAGTAGCCATGCCAGGGGTAGTCGTGTTGACAGGGTACCATGCTAACAGGGAGCCATGCTATCAGGTCTGTGCTAAATTTGTTTATGGGCTAAACAAGTCAGACTATCAGTTACCTGAGAAGTAACTGCTCCTAATCTTTAGCATACAGTTTCTCTTGTCTCAGTGAAAGCTATCAGACGGCCTGGTTGTTGGTCCTGAGCTTCCCAACTCTTTTTGGTGAAGAAAATAGCCTTGGTGTCAGAAGAATTGTCCGTTCAGCTAAGAGCAGCAGCTTGACACCCATGAATTATCTTATATATAGGAGTAGACACCGTTTCTGAAGTGTTCTATGTGTGTAACAGACTGGTTAATGCGTGCTTCACCGGAAGAAAGTTGAGTTGAGTGAACAGCATGAAAGCTCTAAAGACTGCATTAAGATCTCCAGGATGTTTGGGCTCGCATTCAACAGCCCCAGCAGAAAAGAGAAGCTGACAATGAGATGGGATGCACTCGAACTGTATGTGGGGGTGTGTGTGTGTGTGTGTCTGACGGGGGGAGACTGTAAGAATGCCTGTTTATATCTAAGGAGTGTATCACGAGTGCTGACAGCCCTCTCCATGTTTCATTGTGCAGAGACGGAGGGATTCCTGCGGGGCCCAGTCGGTCTGGTCATGGAGAAGTTAACCCCCCCAAACACAAGCCCCGATTCCCTTCACTCCATTAGCTCTATAGCTTCAGGCACGCTTTTAGCTTCTTCTTACGCCAACACAGTGCTGAACTGTGGTGTAGCAGCATTTCTATCGTAAAACAGGGAGGCAGGGAGAATTATTTTCTTTAGAAAAAGAGCTCCATCATTCTGGCTAGCTGCACTTAGATATATCTTGTTAGTGATTTTCTTTCATTGGTTTATTTGGTCAAAATAGAGACCAAATAAACCAAACCCACATTTACTGTATTTTATTTTTCCTAAACAGATGGATACTTGGCAGTGATCACGTGACTTATCTAACTATTTTAGAAAAGTTAGAATTCTTTAGATTTTCAAATAGTAAAATTTTTAAGGGTGTTATTTGCTTTAGTCAGAGCCGGGACTTTAATGTGTTCATTTTGATCAATTGTTCACATAGATTATTGTGTGTTAAACATTTTTACACAATTAATTGTGTATTTTTATTTTATTTATTCAAACAAAGTTGGAACATTTCAATCATATTTTGATTAAAATGTTATTAATTAATTACAGCCCTTGAAATTAATTCAATTAAAAAAACACACGAAAGAAACAAAAAACATTTCCCACAAATGTTGAATTATGTATGAAATGTTTCAGACCAATCCAAACTGATCCTCCCATTTGTGCTACCCGTCCTGCAGATGTGCAATCGACTGCTAACAAAAGTAAGAATTTGGCTCCACAGAACCGCATTTTCTGGTCCTACCTTAAAATATACATCAGTTTCGTGAGATATTTGAGATATACAAATTATGGCTACATCTGTATTGGTTTTGCAGCAAAGCGGAGTGGCACATCCGCCACTTTTCTCTAATGATATACTGTTATTTATAAGTCAGGGAAACAGATGGGGGAAAGAGAAACAAACAGCCCTCAGGCCAAAAGTCCCGAACCGATGCTTTCGGCTCCCAGTGGTCCACAACCTGCTAACGTCCAAAGTGCGGTTCAGTCCTGCTGCTTCATTTTCCTCTGCCATCTGAAGAGGAATGAAAGCATTTTTTTGTTTTTTCTTCCCCTGGAGCAGGTCAGCAGTGTGTAGGAACGGTCTCTTTGGTAGTTTGTCGTCTCCGAAGTGGACAGATTGGTCGGGTCATCTCCTCCCTCTGCCTCGATTTAGCATGTGATTGCCAAAGTTTTCATTTTGTTGAAATTTGCCCGTGAGCCATGGTGCCAAAAACAATGCAGTTTGTTTTTGTGGTTTTAATGGCAAAGCAGGAATTATAGCTATCCAAACCAAGTAATGTGTTAGTCCAGTATCACAAGCCATTTTTTCATCACTTAAATAGGACCTGTATGAATAGAATACAATAGAATAAATGTTGTCTGCATATCCTTAAAAAGTCTCAATTTCATGCATCTAAACTTGATGCCTTAAAAAAATTTCACAAATGTAATTTGGCCTAGAATACAAATAATCAGTTCTTTTCTGTCAGGCAAAATGCAGACATCTTCATTGCGTTCCATTACACTAATTAGCTACTGATTTATCTGTACTAACTAGCCAGCTTTTTTTGTGTCTATAATTGGAGTCAAAAGGAACAGTACCAATGTCTTCAACTAAACATCTGTAGTAAATTTGGCAAGTAATGTTATTTATATATATATATGCATATATATAGTATAACAAACTCTATAAAATATGTGATTTTGCTTTGTACATCTGTTGTGATGCAGCTGTTAAACTAAAATACAGATCTTTATATTTCATTCATAATTGTCTTCAAATGGTGTCCAAAACTCTTAAGTTTGAATTGGTGAAACCTGCTGAAACCCTGGAGTAGAATAGAAATATCCTTTATTGTGACACTGTGGGGAAACGGCAGCAAAGTGACATTCTATTACGGCATGTTGGTTAATATAAAATAGAAATATAAAAATATACTAAAAGAACAAAATTATGAACAATATACTGTCCAGTACTGACAAAATTACAACATAAAAATACTGTTCAGTTATCAAAACTAGCACAATCTGACATATAATCATGAAACATTTAAGTGCAACAAAACAGCAAAACCTGTTGGGTGCAAATCCCCTTTTTCCTACGCTGAGCGGTACTGTGGTCGGCTGAGGAAATCTGGGAAAACTTTCCTGCAGAGTTGTGTACAGTATGGTTTTTTATGTTTAGTTTCATAGGAAACGAAAGTATAATGATGCATAGAACGGCTGGGTCATGGATATATAAATTAAGGTCAGCATTTCTGCTCCATATTGAATCATAAGTTTGGATGCCAACCTGTTTGAAGTGTTTAACAGCTGAATAATTGGACATTTTAATGCGATTTGGAGGGTTTTTTTTGTTTTTGTTTTTTTTTTTGATGGCAATCACTGATGGTTTACGTTGTAACGGTGTTCTTTAAGGACGAAAATAAGCAAAGCAGGCCGAGGTCTAAACCTGTGGTTGGACTCTCTGATTGGGAGCTCAGTGATGTGGTCGGCTTCCTGATAACAGAGCCCGAGTTCAGCCTGAGAACGCACGTTTAGACCCAACTCCTCCGGTCGCTGTCGCTTCACGCCCCTGCTCTTCCTGTCCCTCCACAGCTGGGCCCCGGGGGACTGGGGGCCCTGCAGCCGCTCCTGTGGGGGGGGCCAGCAGACCAGGACGCTGCGCTGCATGAGGAAGGTGACCTACCAGCGGGATGAGGCGGCGGCACACTCCCTCTGTCCCGTCATCTCTCCGGCCCAAATCCAGCCGTGCCACACCCAGGCCTGCCCGCCGGAGTGGAGCTCAGGGTCCTGGTCCCAGGTGGGTCCAAACCAGCATCTTATAAGAACCGAGCAGCTTTCTCTGTACAGTTTCTATTCTATTCAGCTCCATTTTGTGTTGAATCTATAAACAAGTCTTATCTTCTTTATATTTCTTATTCATTTGCTTCCATGAAAGTGAGAACTAAATGGGTTTCTTTGATAGTTGCTGTCTTTTTTTAATGGGACGGATCTGAGGTCTCACTGATAAACTGGTCCTGAAACGAGGAGCTTTTTGTTTGTGCTGCCATCAGTTTTAAGATATTCATAAAAGGTCAACCGGCCACGCCCACTTTTATGAAGTCAAACAGATTCGGTGTGAATTAATTGTGCTACGTTTGTGCTGCTAAAAGTTTCCTCCACATAGAACAAACATTTAACACTAATTTTGTGTGATTTGGGTAATGTGGAACGTCCGGTTGAACTTTTGACCTTCAGACTTTCAATAATGTCTTCAAAACAAAAGCAGCACAAATGAAAGTTTTAACAGCGCAAACCAGCACAAATTCACTTTGGAGACAAAATTACCTGCCTGAGAATCTATCATGAACTGTCGATACAAGAAAAAGTAAAGTATTTTAATTACCTTATTAGCGGTTTAATCATCACTGTAAAAGGTTTTTTCACCGGCACATGTAAAAATGATACAGCACCCAAGTAGTACAATATATAGAGGAGAAACATCCCATCCTCTGACTGAACATAGCAGATCCATTAAGGGTAATGACTTGACCTGTACTGTTGCAAGTCATGTTAATGAAAAACATTATGGCTCACTTTTATGTTTTATTGGCGCTGATGGCATTTAGCTGGAGGTGGTAATATTAATTTAAACAGGAAGTAGAGAAAAGCTCTCTGGATATTCTATTTCAATCCCTTTGCTGCCCCCTGCTGGACGTGTGGGAGACACTGATAATCTGAGACTTTAATGTGCCATAGTGCAAAAAAAGAGTTTTTTTCTTTTTAACTAAATATAAAATTTAAACGTTTCTATTGTTAATTATTCTCTGCACTCTTTTATTATTGTGTTCCACGTTTAAAATGAATTCAGCATGTTTTAGTTGGAAACACTTTTTCTCCTTTATATTTAAACTCAGCAGAAACCTTCAGTCTCCGACTACATCCACTGTATGCAGTGTTTACAGCCAGGAGGTTCATCATGATTAGCTGCAGCTACTGGTCCAATATGAGATGCACCAAGTTCATATTAATATCTTTATTGGTCACGATATTGGAAAAAAAATTCCAGATTGATTGAGGGCAGATCTAGTCAGTCTAATTCTGTGCTTTGTGTCCTGATCATCGTCATATTTTATCATTTACTTTACATTCATAACTACACTTCCTGAACCATTTGAGAGCAGGTTTGTTGCAGTTTATTTTTATTTGACGAATGTAGTCAGCCTGTTCTTTTTATCAGTTTCATTTTCCTGCTTACTTATTTTACACTGGCTATTATAGTCCTAATTGCATGATGGTGCAAAGTTATCAAATAAATTTGAAATTCAGTATACATATATTTGTGTTTTTAAAAAAGTACTTTTAGGCAATTCAAGTACTATTATATTGGATCAGTATCGATACCAGTATCGGTATCGATACTGGTATCAGCATCAGTATCAGAAGTGAAAAAAGTGGAATGGTGCCTCCTTAGGTTTGCAACACTAGTTCAGCTGGCGGTCTTCCAGAGGCGAAAGCAACCATTGCTGAAAAACTGCAATACGCATGTTGATCTACAAGTGAGTGTGTGTTATAAGATAAATGAATAGGTCGCTGTTGGATAAAAGCCTCTCTGGCTGCGTCCCTCAGTCCCCACGGAGCAGTTTGACTCTGTCGTCCGTCTCTCTGCGGTTCATGTGGAGTTTACCGCGCCTCTGTCTCCTGTTGTTGGACACGCCGATGGGAGTCACATTCGTCTCACAGCCAACAGTTTATCGTATTTCATAATGCGATGCCATCAAAGCGGTGACCTTCTGGTTGCTTGTTCAACCACACGGGGAATAACAAATTCACCCATAATGTCTGTGCCAAGGATTTCACCTCTTAATGTGAAGGAAACTGAAGGATAAAATAAAGACAAGAAAGTCGAAGTTACAAAGCCTGAACAGAATCCCCTTAGTAATTAGATTGTGACAGAATCCCCTTAGTCATTAGATTGTTCCCTAATGGGTCACTGACGGCGTCAGGATCTTTAGCTTGCCTGATTTACTTCCTCCTTCTCATCCCTCAGTGCTCCAAATCGTGCGGCCGCGGCCTGAGGAAGCGGACCGTGTTCTGCCGCAGCACGGACCCCGGCGCCCACGCTGTGGTGGTGCCCGACAGCATGTGCAGGCAGCACCACAGACCAAAAGCCCAGGAGACCTGCGTCCTGAGGCGCTGCCCCAAGAACGACAGGCTGCAGTGGATCCCAACGCCCTGGGGAGAGGTGAGACAAAAAGCTGGCTCCGAGGAGGAACGACGCCCGGCAAAACCAATCCCTGAAAATGTGTAGCATACCAAAACTAGGTTTTCCGAATAAGTTATAAAGTGCTAATTGACTTTCCCGTTTCTTGCTTCAGTTTAACAAATTTTAACATCTGTCAAGTTTTGGTTATGGACTGTTAAGGATTGTTCAAGTAGTTTGATGTCTGTTTACGGAGCAGTTTCGTTTCCTCTTTTCGTGTTACTTATTTTTTGAAAACTTTATTGACCAGTGGCAGGTGTACAACAATTAAGAGTTAATTAAGCAAATCAATTAGCAGTAAAATCTACTGGAGTCCTGCATTCTTTCTGATAGAAGCCCAAAATTAGACAAAATCATAGACAGAGTTAGTAATAGGCTACTTAAGATCTATAAAACTGAAACCATGAGCACTTTAGCTTTAGCTTCTGCTAATTGCTAGCAGAACACTCTACACCAAAGCTCTTTATTATTAGAGCTGTGGAGTTAGCGCAACATTTTAGCTTGTGGTCCCCAACACAGGTGGAAATATTAATTATACATTCCTCCCTTATTTCTCTTTATAAGTGAACCAACAGAACATGTTTTTCTCCTTCAGCAGCAGTTTGCATGCTTCCCTTCAAATATAGCAGACTTCTTAGATGTTTCTTGTTTTCTCGTTTTTCAGACACACTTATCATTTATAGAGATTTATTTCAGAGAAATGTCTCG
>NW_015115140.1:26010-26546 GCF_001443285.1 Poecilia latipinna | reverse complement strand
ATTAGATAGGACTGGAGTGTCACTGAGAGCCGTTCTGTTAGATTACCATACGCTGTCAGAATAGCATACATGCAGTGAGTACCATGCCTGCTCATTAAGAAGTCCAATGAATGGTGTCAGTTCACCATACGCAACAAGTTATGACGAAAATAAGTCGTTAAATTGTTTTTCATAACTATATAGATATACATGCGTTGTCGTGGTTTCAAAGTGTATTTAAAGCAAGTCTGGCTGCAGCTGCAGTCAACTATAACACACGCCCTTGTAAAACTCATTAACCAAAGAGCACACAGAGCATGCACATTGCTCTTTGATTGTTTTCGTTCAAAGTGGCAGCTGTAATGGTAGTCTGCCATGGTGTCAGACTGCCTGGCTGACACCATGGCAGAAAATTTCTTATCAAGATCTTTGGTCTTGATAAGATATTTTCCACTGATATTTCCTTTCAGTGGAAATATCTTGGAAGACGACGAAACTAACATACAAGTAACTTGCAGCAAGACAAAGGAGATTTTTTTAAGTCATTAATTCTTTGA
>NW_015115140.1:0-22897 GCF_001443285.1 Poecilia latipinna | reverse complement strand
CCTTTCAGTGGAAATATCTTGGAAGACGACGAAACTAACATACAAGTAACTTGCAGCAAGACAAAGGAGATTTTTTTAAGTCATTAATTCTTTGATATTGAAAAAAAAAAGTTCCACTAGCAGATTATTTCACTCATGACAATCATTTTTTCCCATGTTATCGATTAACTAATCTACCAGTAGGATTAGTACTTTTTCATCAATATAAAGGAATAATTGACGTAAAACAAGCTCCTGTATTGTACTGAAAAGTTACTTTTGAGTGAGAGTTTTGTCTTAATTCAAGTCCACTATGACATCTGCACTGGAAACTAGACCAGAAATACTTGGTAAGATTTTGTGGTTTTGCAGCGTGGGGCGACTTATAGTCTGGAGAATATGATAGTTTTCAACTAAAAATCTCAGAAGCATGACATGCTTTCATATTCACCCTTTTATTGTGATAATGCAAAAAAAAATTCTACCAGCTCCTTTTCAAAGTCATCTTATTAGTATATGTCATATATGGGAATCTGTCACCAGGATAACTAGTAGTTTTGTATCCCACAAATTTGCTCTTAGTGGAAACTTGCAAGAAAGATGCTAATGTTGAAATACAGCTGGGCCTGTCAGGGTGACACATTTTGCTGGACGATAAATTGTCCCACATATTACTACGATAATATTGTCATTCTGACATCATGTTCTTGGGTGGAATTCAAATTTACCAATTGGATATAAAAAGTGCAAATGTTCAGCTCATCACATAAAATGACTTCAAATTGTCAGAATGAAGTAGCTTGTGGTAAGAGCGGCGACAGGAACCCTGCTGGTTCTAAGGTTCTCCCTCCTACCTGCTCTGTCTCAGTGCTCCAGATCCTGTGGCTCAGGCGTCCAGAGAAGAGAGCTTCGCTGTGGGGAGAGAGACTCACAGGGAGGGTATGTTGGCTCCAGCTACACACCATCACTTTCATCACACTTTAGTAGAGCGCCGCAGACAATGGAGGCCCCGCCGCGTCGTCTGGATTCAGACGTTCTGAGTAGACGGTGTGGCTCTTTCTGCCCAGGTATGTGGAGTATCCCGTGCGGCGGTGCAGAAATATGGCCAAACCTTCACTGGATCTCCAGCAGGTCTGCAGTGGAGCGCCGTGCCCAGAGCGCCCCCGGGTGGTTCCTGCCAGAACAGCGTCCGGCGCCTCCGTGTCAGGCTGGTTCCCGTCTCCCTGGCAACAGGTGCGGCAGGTCACACTTCACACTGTGCACAGGAAAGACTTTCAGGATTATGAGGGAATCCCAGTAAAACATTCAAATTAGGGCAATAACGACTAATCGAATTAATTATGATTAATCAATTATTGAGATTATTGTCAACTAGTTTTGTAATTGATTAATTGTTATCTAGCGTATACAGGCTCAAGAAAAGGCTGTTTGCTAAAAGAACAACACAGAGTTTTATACAATTATGAAATTGTACAAAACTGCTCAAAAAACATTTTGTGTGTGTGTGTATATATATATATATATATATATATATATATATATATATATATATATATATATATATATGCACAGTGACATGCGGTGAGGTTCATAGCTGATGAGGCACCGACTTAATTATAATCAGATTTACAAATCTAGACCCCTGCATGTTATTGTTGACATAAGGAAATTTAGCACATGGTACAATGCTGGAGGTTAAAAAGACTATTCTTTAACACGTGATGCTTAGCCGCGCCGCCGCCGCAGAATAATTCCATTATCTCAGTCATACTTAGACATGTAGATATTATTAATTTTGTGCTGTGCTTAACAGCAAAGGGAGAAACCGTTAAAGTACAACTCAAAACCACATCTTTCTCACTCTCTGTATCAGCGCAGCTACTGTATGGCTAGCTTGTTGTTACTGTCTCTTACTCTGCAGTTGTGGAGTCACAATGTTTGGGTTCATGAGCGCCCCGAGCGATGAGGCAAGAGAACTGCCTGCCTCGCCTCGAATCTGTTCTCTGCCGTTTATGATCGCTCCTCAGCACACGAAACATGTTACACACAGTTGGTGACAATAAAAACACAGTACATTAAAAACATAAGCTAAATTAAGGAAAATCAGTTCATACATTAAATGTTTTTAACCATTTTATTGGCGACGTACAGACAGGAGGAGCATGCTCTAATAGAATGGCAGCCAGTGCAGTTAGCGAGAGGTTGCGCAATCACAGGTGAGGCTCAGCTCGGTGCTGCCTCACCGGCTTCGCTTCCAAGCATTTGAATGGGAAAATGTGAAAATCCAGTGATTTTGAAGAAAAAAATAATCAGATTTGGTTAAATTAAATGAAAAAATAGGTACTTTATAGTACAAATATCTTTATAAATGATTTTATTATTATATTTTATTTTGAGGCTCTGCCTCACCTGACCGCACGTCACTGAGAGCTCTAGATACATCATTTGCTACAATCAGAAATGCTGTTTTTGCATTCTAGGTAATAAAATGTCTATCTGAAAAAAAGATTATTTGCTTATTTTCACCTCTTAATGTATTTCTAATATTGTATAAAAAAAAATATTTAAAAGGCCAAATGAAAAATCTGCCAGTTTTGACACCCGATTAATCAGAATGATCGCTAGAATAACCAATGACCAAAACAATCTCCAGTTGCAGCCCTCGTATGAAACATGTGAGAATGAACTAAATCTGTCTTCCCCCTCAGTAAAAGTGATAATGTATTAATAAAAAAATAATAAGTAAAACTCCTGAAAGTAAAACTGATGAAACGTATTTTCCACCCGACTTCTCCCCTGTGATTGATTTCAGCTGATCAGGCTGGTCTTCTCTGGAAAGCTCCAGCATAAATAGTTTCATTTTAAAGCGGCGCTGCAGTTCAACACGTTGGACCCTGTGATCCGTGTCCTCTGTGTTCTCATCTCAGAGACGGACTGCGCAATGTAGGCGGTGTGTTGCTCCGCCATGTAGCCAGCAGGATAATAGAGGCCACGGGGAATGGGCCTCAGATAAAATCCTGAAGCTGCGCTCTCTTACCGAGTGTTTTGGAGCAGAGGGTTTGTGTGGCCTAACTGTTGCGTCATCTATTATGCAAAAAGTCTTACGGGCGCAGAGTCTCATCCTGCTTGATCTCAGGCCTGGGGATGCTTGTACGTTTGGACCAGAGGAGATGTCTCCTGACAGCTTTGCTAGAGGGCGAGAACATGCTGCCTGGGATGTTTGTATTCATCTGTTCTTGGTCTCTGCAAAGACCTTCCAACCCCCCTGCCTCCCCCCTGCATCTGCTTGTGTTTGCATCTCTGTAGTCGTCTCCTGGTGATTGCCTCTTGGAGATGCATGTTGGTTTGTTTTTGCTGTAGTGCTCCGTGTCCTGTGGAGGAGGGGTTCAGACTCGAACCGTCCAGTGTCTCCAACAAGGTCGCCCCCAGGCCGGCTGCCCGGCCCACCAGAGGCCTGTCACTTCCAGGGCGTGCAACACAAACTTTTGCCCCGCGGCTCCCCCAGGGCCGGCACCGCGCCTCGGTAACCGGGTTCCGGCCACTGGACCCAGTCTGAAAGGTAAGGCTCTTGAAGGGAACTAACGCCGCCTGGAAGAGGTTTTGTTTTTTAAGTATGGTTACATATCAGAGTAGAAAGCAAAATGTAAGTGGACTTGGGGTGCATTCACACCAGCCCTGCTCAGTCCGATTTAATTGATGTTGATCTAGAAAGTCCAGTTCGTTTGGGGACATGTGAACGCATAATTGATGTG
This sequence comes from Poecilia latipinna, assembly GCF_001443285.1. Classification (NCBI taxonomy): domain Eukaryota; kingdom Metazoa; phylum Chordata; class Actinopteri; order Cyprinodontiformes; family Poeciliidae; genus Poecilia; species Poecilia latipinna. The sequence continues at coordinate 19,166 of NW_015115140.1, read as the reverse complement.
GTCCAAAAACATTTTTAGTCAATTCGGCACTGTTGCTCTGTATTGGAACAATATCGGCCGATACTAAACCTCAAATATCGATATATTCACTTCCGATATCAGTATCGTAAATGAAAACAGTGGATCAATGCAGCAATCCCTTGTAGAAACCCTGCGCTCTCCTCAAACTATTCTCTTCTGTCGACAGATGAGCGCTGTGTCGATCACTTCAACTGGTGCCACTTGGTTCCCCAGCACGGCGTCTGTAACCACAGGTTCTACGGACAGCAGTGCTGCAAGTCCTGCTCCAACAAGAAGCCGTAGATCCGTCTGCGCTCCCAGTTTTGTGCCGTGCTGCTTGTGAAGGAGATACCCCCGTCCCAACCGGGAGCCATCGCTCACTACACACACAGAAACTCTGCCCCAAAGTTGTGTGTTTTCCTCCTGGAGTTCTTGAGTGACACAAAGTGGTGAAGAAGCACAAAAGACATTGCACCGACTCAAGTCAAGGTCTCCGTTATAGAGGGGAAAGCAGCTCCTGACACTCCTCTGCCAAAGCAATGACTTCATATGTATGTGTATATATATATATGTACATGGTCACAAATCTTCTACCTTTTGAGATCTCTGAAACTAGAAACCCATCAAAGGAACAGAGCTTTCTCATATGTTGTATATTTAAAGGCAACAAATGGTGATGTCTTTTTTTTTTTTTTTTAAGTTATTATGTTACATCATTTTCTATTTTGTCCATCCATGCAGCGTGTCCAGCTGTACGGCAGGCCTGTGCTAGTCATCAGGTTTTAGTAATCGGAGATGATCAGTTCTTCACACATCATCTACATGTATCACAGCAGGACGGTTTTGTTTTTTTCACGCTTGTGTCAATCCGATGAAAACCTGTCTCCTCTGCACACGTAAATATTTCCTTCAGCTGTGCTGCAATGGTCATCTGTTTTCTTCCCCGCATATATCTGTGGTTAAAAGAAAAAGAAAACAAAACAAATAACTTGGACATCTATGCGTCGTTTCTTTTTCCTTCCCGGCGTTCTATCGATTGCCGGCAAAATGAGGTGCATAATGAGTGAGGCTATCTGCAGGCCTCAGGGAGGGGAGAGAGGAGGGTGAAGAGCGAGAGAAGAGGATGATTGCCTGACGAGCGTGGGTGCAGTCTAGATAGCAAGTGCTTGTTAAGAGAGGGAGAAAAAAAACAATGTAGGTATGTTCTCCAACAGGAGTCTGGTCAAAATGCGGGTTAAGATAAGAAATGACGCACGTTTAATTCGACAGCCGGAAAACACGAAAGGAGACGACCTGAATGCTTCTCTTTACTCCTGGACGGAGGCATGCCTCCCCGCTAACCGCTCGCAAAAACAAATGGACACGAGGTTTAGATCAGAGCATACGGCTCATGGTGAATAACGAGCGTCTCTTCCGCCAATAACACAGCCTGCCAGCCGTTTGGGTGAACGGATTTCAGCATGGCACTGACAAAAACTGAGTCATACTGTTGAGGTGCCATTGGAGGAAGTTAACCTTGTTGTTAAAAAAGAACAAAAAAAAAAACAATTAAAATGTGAAAACTGCAATGCAATAACAGAAGCCACAGTGAAAGTTAAAACAGGAGTTATGCTGATGTGAACTTTATGCTAAGACATAGCTACGCTGAAACAAAATTTAATAAAATTTTAGTTTTGCTAAACCAGAAATTACACTAAACCAGGATATATGCTAAAATAGAAGTCATACAGAATCTTAGCATAAGCTAAAAACAGGAGCTATGCTAAAACAGAAGTTATAAACTTGCTAAAACAAAAATTTTAGCATAACTTTCATGCTAGCCTAAATTCTGTTTTCGTGAAACGTCTGCTAAGGTGTAAATTATGTTGTGGCTTTTGTTGTGTTACAACTTTAACTTTTTGTTGACCCTTCTGGGCCACCATACAGTGTACAAAATGTTTACCTATAACACTTTCATTCATTTTGTGTCCATTTACTTTTTTTTTACAGAGCCTGAGTGGCTACAGATGCATTTTTGAAAAGTTTTTCATCAGACAACATTCAGGTGGTTTGTGACATAGAGACTAAAAAACAGAGATATCTTCACAAGAAAAATGCTTGTTGCAGGTACAAAATAAATACAATTAGAAATATCAGAAAACATAAGGATACAGTATGTGTGATATCTTTTTTTTTTTTTTTTTTTTGAAAGTTAATTACTTGCCTTTTATGACCTTATGATTATTTTGTGTGGCTCAAAGCAGATGGATTTTTTATTTTTTCTACATTATAAGGCGCTCGGGGGATTTTCAGAGTTCCAGTTCTCGTTACTGAGAAAAAACAATTGACAAGGCAATTCAAAGTTCATAGTGCTTACTTGATCAAAACATAACACATGAAACAGCAACAAACATTACATTTTGTCAATTGCCATCATCAAAATCATGAAGATTTTTATCAAAGGCAGCTCTAAACAGGCGGGCTTTTACACTTAATTTAGCCTAAAAGCCAGTGTTTCAGCAGTTTTGCAGTTTTCTGGAAGTTTCTTCCAGATTTGTGGTGCTTAAAAACTGAATGCTGCCTAATGTTCAGACTTGTTGATTGGTTTTATTGAACCTGGATAGTGATATTGTCTTGTGTCTTATGCTTGTCTGACCACTTAGTGGGGAGAACTGCCTGCCAACGCATTCGATAAAGTTTTAACTCAAGAAGCCAGTCAAGATTTATGCTAACCAAACACTGTTTCATGGTGATTATGTCAGCCTTTCTTGCTCTATGGGAGCCGCGATTCCTCTTTAATCAGAAGCGTCATTGAGCTCGGGATCCTCGCGGCCGTCATGGTGTGATCCAGACAAAACGAGCTGCGGCTCACGCACCAATCCGAAAGCGCCACAAATATCCATACAATTCAACATGATTGCTCTGCATCTCGCTGATTTTTTTGAAGGTGTGCTATTAAAAGAGAGCTTTTGCAACATTGGCGTGACTGCATATTTGAACTGCTTTCCCCAATGCTGGCATTTACAAGAGTCTGTTTTAGAGGCGCTGAGGGGAAGTTTGTGCAGTGTGCACTGCAAAAACACCAAATCTTACCAAGTATTTTCTGTCTTATATAACATGGAAAAAATGTTTTGTTACATGTGAAATAGTCTGCCATTCCTTGATATTCCTAATCAATATCATGGAATGAATTACTTGGAAGTCAGTTTTGTCTTATTTCAACTATACTAACATATTTGCACTAAAAACTAAACCAAAAATACAAAGATTTTGTGTGTTTTTCAGTGTGTGCAGCATTTTTAACAGCTCACCTGATGGGAGAGTTTCTCTTATTTTACATCTTGTTGCATATGTTTGTCAATTTCTTTCATCCATATTGGTTCATAATGACATTTTTAATTATCCTAATGTAGGAGCCCACATCAAAGCTTCATAAGTTAAATGTTGATTCAGAATGCTTATTAGAACAATTACATGTTAGCAGGGAAATGTTTCTGCAGCCAAACATATTAAAAAGGCCAATCTGCTGTAAAAACCCTATAGGGTTAATCCTAACCCTAACCCTGGAGAACGCATAATACTACCCCATTGATATGTGTTTAACAGAAATTTCAGCAAAATCTAAAAAGGCTCACAGTTGCTCACATTTTTTTTTGTTTAGGAGAAACTGGGACACACCACACCAAGCCAAAGTAGATGCCTTGGTCTGTCAACTTCAAAATAGGGCTGTCTCCCTTAATCCCTTCTCTAGCCAGGCTGATCGATGCAGGTATTTCTTTCCTGTTTTCAGCACGTTCTCAAGCTCCGTCCTTTTTTTTTTTTTTTTCCCAGCTGGCAAGGCCCCATTCGTTGACGGTCCGGTTGTAAGTCAGGGCTGGTTGTTATTTCCAGCCCTGACATCTCTCCACTAGTGGTCTGTCAAGCTGGCTGGATAGGAACGTGGTTTGTGTGCTCTTGGCGAGCAGTGAACCTTGATAGGACCCTTCACTACTGACAGTCAGCCTAATCACATCTTAACAGAGTACCATCTTAGAGTCTCTGCTTCCATGTGCCTGTGTGTGCGTGTGTGTGTGCAAAGAGAGAAAGTGAAAGTGATCTCTTCATTTCTTGCAGGGCTTACTCCAAGGACAGACATCACAAGTGAGAGCTGTCATATCTCAGTGCCACCTCTCCTATCAGCACTTGTGTATCAGACAGAGTTCACCAGACATGTGTCCACACCCACCAACCTTCCTTTCTTTTGACACACACACTCATGCGGTTGCAGGCTGCACAGAGGATCATGGAGGTATTGGCGAGGCGTTAGAGGTGTGCGGTGTGGGTGGGAGGATCGTTCCTTGCTGCCAGGCGTCTCAGCTGACACTAAGAGATCTGCACCTCACAGATCTCCCCGATTAAGAGATCAAAAGACGACTGGCAGCTCTGCGTCAAGGCAAGGCCACTCTTTTTGTGTCTCTGTCACACTGGATGATTTAGGAGTGGAACAAAGACTCACGGATCGCTCTCTCCCACCTCGATAAACCTCCTCAGCGCTGCTGAACGCTCACCTGCGAGCTTTCCCCATCCTCACCTGGCTTCTTGTTAGCTGTTGCTGCTATCCATCTCGTTTCCGTTTCTACATCCACCGGCTCCTATCACGCATTCTTCCTGTCACCTGAGACTGAAACTTGGTTAGCACGTCTTACATCTGTTTACTTTGCTTCTATATGTAAACTCCAAAGAAAATATAGTACAGTTTGGCTTTATGATGCTCTTCTCCAACATGGTTTCTGTCTGCAGTGGGTTTTAGCCACTGCTGTGGTCTAGCCTGGTTTAAAGGAAGCTTTTTTTTTTTAAAAAAAATCTGTTTAATACTTAACTGTTGTACAAACTGAAGCTTCGCTGACCTTTCTATAATTCTCCTAAACATCAGACGGCAGGTTTTTAAGAGACTTCCAGAGGTCTGTAGGGCTAATTGACTTTCTAGCTGTTGCCACAGCTAGCATAACAGCTCATGACAAAGTACGACTTTTTCGTGAACTTTTTCAACTACAGATTCACAAAGACTCTTCTCTTACCAACCTGTCATGTTTCCAGAGTTTTGAACTTGCGGTGGAACTCAGTGGTGGGCCTTCAGACCTGCCAGGCCTCCTCTGCAGACCTAAACAACGATCAACATCTACAACCTAATTCAAAATGTTTGCTTCGTTCCACTTAAAATGATCAGTTTCTCTGATTTTATATGTTTACATGATTTTATATGTAGTAATATGAACATTGTTTTTTTTATTCTATGAACTATTGACATGTCTCCAAACTTCCAAGCAACAATTTAGTATTTATTAGTATTTATTAGCACAAAATAATGAAAACGGTGTAGTGCTTTCAGACCTCAAATAATGCAACAATACTAATGTTTGAACTCAGGAAGAGTTCAGAAATCAATATTTGGTGGAATAACCACAAGGTTTTCAATGGGGTTCAGTGCAGTGAGCTCTTCATTTTTCCAGAGCTGTATGTGTGTTACAAATGTAACATCTAGTAAACAGCATGACAGTGAATCTTCAAGAAATGTATTCTAAGCTGGGCTGCATTTTCATTCATTTAGTTGGTAATTATACAACCTGGTGAGACTGTGTAGAGCATCGAGTGATCATCTCATTATTATTGAAGCTGCGGTATGTATTTTTTTATATTAAAAAAAAGAAACAACAAAAAACATTTTTTAGTTGTTTAAACTGTCAACATGTCATGTCAGTGTAGTACGACACAAAATATGAGCTCCTCTGACTTTTTCCAATTTTTCCAACAACCAATCAAAGCCAGGAGGAGGGTCTTATCGCTGTCAATCATGTGTGCGCAAGATGACATTTTTAACAAATATGTAAAGATTTTTCTTTTTTTCTTTTTACAAAAGTTACATACTATGACTTTATGTATGGATAAAAGACAAGACGGTAATGCAGAACGTCGCTGAGTTTCACACCCTTCAAAACACACACTCCATCATTTGTATCCAGGAATACACTCACTGTATGGACATGAAAGGACTCGACGTTCGTCTCTTCAGCTCTAGACCCACACCATATGTATTTTTAGATGCAGCAGTATACACACCGGTGCTCTGCCTCACCACTCCTGTGAAATATAGTCCACCTGCCATTTTTTGCCCATCTCCTCAGAGAGTATACGCTTCTCTTCTTCTTCTTCTCTCTTTCTACTAATGAAAGTACGCGTCATCTCTCGCTCCCTCTCAGGACCTATAAAGATGCTTTTTTCTTCTTCTTCTTCTTTCTGAGCATCCCTCAGATCTTCTAAGTAAAAAGCTTTTACTTGACGCATTTTCTCCTCAGAGCTATGAATACTATTGATCTGTGTGTTTACAGTGACTCTCTCCCATCCATCTTCCTCCGAGTGTTGGATTCTCATCATTTTTTCCCCCCTCTGCCTTGAAATGGAAGAATTGATCATGGAGGGTGTGTGCAGGCAGCAGCTGCTGCCTCGTCAGCCTGCCTGTTAACCCCTGTGACCTTGGGGGGTGAAACGGCAACGATGTGACCCCAAATGCCCTGTTGTATGTTTCTCCTGCTCACGTTTGCTTCCATTGTGTCTGAATGTGAATTAATCAACTTCGCGCTCATCCATTTTGTTCAGAGCAGCTGACACCTCTCCTTCTCTGTTTCTGTTTCTCTTTCTCCGATCCCAAGAGATGTATCGCTTTGCATTCCATTGACTAAAAATCGCAGCCCTCTGAACAGTAAATATCCACACATTTATGAATATCGGCTGCCTTTGAAATGTTTTTTTTTTTTTTTGCCATTTTTTTAAAGCACAGCATTTTTTAAACATGATCACTAGAGGGCAGTGCTCACTCATTTATGCCATCATCTTCTTTCCCTCATATTGTTGTTGGGTGGATGCAAATCTGCCTCCAGTAACGTCCTCCTGTCCTCCTGCTTCCCAACATCAATCCAGGCGTCGACCTCTTTGACCTCCATGTCGCACGGCTTCATTCGGACAAGAGTCCAGTCAACATTTCTCGATCAAGCCATCATATTTTATTCAGAATGCGAAGCAGGAAGCAATTCTACAATAGATATGTAAATTCTGCAAACCTATCAATTTTTCAGACCTCTTAGTCCAGAGCGCCGGTTGAATCTCAGAGGCCATCCTTCATTTAAATTTTTTTTTTTTTTTTTTTTTTTTGCCCCTTACGCATAAAAAGATGAATAGGCAAATATGCGTCAGGCCTGATTGTCAGGGCCACCGATGATTTCCTGCAGTAAATAAACTGCTCCACAGTAATCTGAGGCGAATTTCAATTAATGGGAGGAAACGTCACCGTCAAACACCGAACAACAGAAACAAGGTCAGGACTCTACCGATTAGCAAGGACTTTTTTTTTTTTGTGCAAGGCAAGCAACACGGTAAAAAGAAGGTGAAATGTTCCCCTTTGGTTTGGGGGAGGAGAAAAAAACCCCAAAAGAAAACGAAAGGCAGTGGGGAGGGGGTTTTTGCAGGTAATTGGCCAAGGTTACAAATCTTGATAAATCAAAGCCATGTTAGCACTTCAAACAAGGACGCAGCAGTGGTCGCATTATAACAACGACACGCATTTCAGACTCGCCTTACCCTCATACATAATCACTATACTTTCCCCCCCGGTCTTCACCTGACCTCTCGCTGTATGCTGTGTTGTATGAAGTGGTGCATGAAGAGCCTCCACGTTTATCTAAGCAGAGCCTTCATGAAACCGAACAGATTCAAGCCCGTCTGCTTGAACCGAACATCTCAGTCAGGTGAGAGTTTCGCTTTTATTTGCTTCTGTTTCAACCGAAGCGAGGGAAAACTTTCCCTCTACACCCTCTGAAACAATCTGCCATGACAAATGTGGGATAAAGTTGAACCTTTAGCTTGTATGGCTTTAATAGTGGCTCGCAAAAGTATTCGTATCCATAACATTTTGTGTGTGCAGGTGGACTCTGCTCATTAGAAGTATTCAGAGAGGCCTGAATACTGCACTTTTCTGGGTTTTTTTGTATGCAAACTGCTTTCAGTAAAAACTGTCTTGAATTTTCCTTCCATGTCACAGTGTGTGTTGGTCCTTCACGTCAAATTCCAATGACATACATTTGTCTGTGGTTGTAATGTGACAAAATATGGAAAAGTTCAAGAGGTGTGAATACTTTTGCCAGCCACTGTAGATCAGAATAACCTTACAGAGTGAAGACCTCAAGCAGTATTCAGCAAACAAACACAAGGATTCAGCTGCTGCTGTTTGAGAATGAATCAAGAAATTGCAGTTTAAGTTATTCTAATGTAAACTTGCATGTTTAAATCTGATAGAGATTGTTAGGATTAATAAAGAAGCATCAGTGCTTCATGTAACATCTATCTATGTGCAGCTGACGCTTGGATTTATGTTCACACTGGCAGGAATTTGAGCGAAGATGCATGGGAAACAGTAAAACCGCTGTATATATTGTATATATATTTGGCAAAATTGCTTGCAGTTTTCAAAAGTATTTACAGTTCTTGGACTTTCTTTTTGATTTTATGTCACACACCAATGTCAAGCAGTGCATAATTGTAAAATGAAATGAAAATTATACACATTTTATGACTTTTAATTACACCTCAATAAAAATCCACTGCAAACTCCTTTCAGTTAGTCACTTGATCCTTATAAAATGATTAATAGTAACAAGTTAATATTAAGTAATCAGGCTGTTCTGAAATGGGTTCAGAGGCTTTTCAGAACAGTGTTTGGACCACCAGGGGGCAGCAGGGAGGCCTCAGAAAGTTAGGAGGAAGACGGCAAAAAGTAAAACATTGAATCCCATTCAATTTTGAATAATACATTTTAAATATTTTTTTAAAGGAAAATGTAATTGATTACTGATTTCTATTTTTCAGTCACTATTATAAAATAGAAGTTAAAATAAATTATTGAAATGTTATTTGCCATGTTCATTTGATCAAACTGCTGAGATTGATAAGCCTAGCAACCGCAAAACAGACATATAAGTTTCTATATGTGATGAAAAATATTATTATTACATAAATATCAGATTGATAGTCATAATATATTACCTGATAATAAAATTTTCAATTCAAGTTTATTTGTACGGCACAGTCATTTCAGCAACCAAACAAAGTCCTTTACATCATATAGACATAACATAAGCACATATCAAAGTCATCAATACAAGTCAAATAAGTTGATCAAAGTTCAACATAATGCCAATCAGAGGCAACTCTAAACAGGTGGGGTTTTTTTAGCCTTGATAAATTTTAAAGAAACTCAGTGTTTCAGCTGTTTTGCAGTTTTCTGCAGTGCATAGAAACTGAATGCTGCTTCTCCATGTTTGGTTGTTTCCACCACAGAACTTCTGACCAATTAAATCAGGAGGTAGGAGGCAGAATTTAGGCTAAACAAACCTAAGAATGACCAAATAGTAAAAAAAAAAACATTCAAAGAGTTGATGTTTGGGGGCCATGGCATGTAAAAGTTTGAGGACCAAGGAGTTCAGCAGAAAGGTCCGGGAGACAATAAATCAGAAAATTACATCCCAGAGCGAAAGAGTACAGCGCAACTGTGAACTCTACCAAAACATGGCTGCCTGTCTAAATGGAAAGGTCAGACAAAAGGTCATGGAAAGGTCCTCTGGGTTATCTGCAGAGATCCATAACTCTGCAGATCCCCCAGTTGTTGAAGGACGTGCCCTGAAAGACTTCCAGCTGTCATCGCAATGTTAGGGTGGCTCTACAAGGTATTCACTTGGGGAGTGAATTCAAATGTGAGCCAAATTTTCAGTTATTTCCCTCCCCCCATAAAATGTCAAAAATCACGTATCAATGTTCTTTCACCTTCACTAAGTCTCTCACATAAAATCCCTGAAAAATATTCTGAAGTTTGCAGTCATAGTACGAGAAAAACGTAGAGGTGTATGAATACTTTGGTTAATCTCAACCCAAATGAAGCAAATATGGATAGTCCTTTCCCTATATGCTTATGTATACATATATAAACATTCACTGGGATGCGTGTGTGAGTGTTGACAGTGAAACACAGTGAGTGAGACAGACTGAGACGGAGTTTGAGAGAGGAGTCTGACAGATTTCGGTGACAATGTGCCTCAGAGACTCTTCCAGAGTGCTTTAAACCCGTTGCCTCTGGTGAAGTGCACACATAAAAGAGAAGCAGGCATCGCATGGAGCCGAAGCTGCGAACAGCCATATTACAAAAACAACTGTCATCCAAAGTCGCAGCCTGTGCTTCTGACGTCTCCCCTCACGTTACCTTCAGCGGTTTGTTTACAGTCATTTTAAACAGACAAAGTGGCAAGGAAGGCGAAGCGACCACAAAGGCCACCAGAAAGACGACCACTTATAATGTCACAACCACCTCACATATTTCATCATTTTTTTTTTTTTTTTCTTCTCTTGTCACATTTATGTTTCAAACTCATTTCATTAACCGACAAAGATAACCAGTGAATTAAAAAGAAAAAGAAAAAAAACAGGCAATTTTCAGACAGTTATTTCATCTTCTAAGGGAAAAAAGCTATCCAACCCAATCTGGCCCTGTGTGAAAGTAATAGCCACTTAAAAGTAATAGCTGTTGTGCCTCCCTTGGCGCCAACAACTGCCATCAAGCTGCTGTGATAACTGGCAATGAGTCTTTTGCACCTTTGTGGGGTAATTCTGGTCCTCTTTTTGGTGTAGAGCTGTTTGCATATAGCCAAAAGTCATCCAGGTCCTGAAGCAGCATCACACTACCTCTGCCATGTTTTAGTGTTTTACTAAAACACGCTGATGTGTCTCATCTCCTTCTGAGACACAGCTTCAGAAGGGTTCCACTTTCGACCCGTCATTCATCAGCACGTCTACCTCATACTCTTGGTGGTTATCAATTGTGAAATTAGCTTCTGAGTTCTTTTTGATTGGCTGCAGTTTATGTCTTTGAACTTTGCCACAGATGCTGTTTTGCCTAGACTTGTTGAATCTTGAACACTGACCTCAGCCAAGGCAAGTGAGGTCTATAGGACCATAGATGTTGTTTTTGGAGAAAGTTTGGTAGGCTGACCACTCCTGAGAAAATTCACCACTGTTCCATGTTTCCTCCATTCGTAGGTAGTGTCTCTCCATGTGGTTCTCTGTAGCCCCATAGCCCTAGAAATGTTTTTAACCCTTTCCAGACTGATAATAGTGAATGACTGCTTTTTACCTTTATTTAGATTTTGCTATGCAGTGGACTCCCAGGATTCGCAGGGGTTTTGGACACCAATCATCTGCAAATGGCCAAAATATGCAAATACTTCAGACCATCTATTTAAACCCTTATCACTGCCTATTAAGGGTGCATTCACACCAGCCCTGTTTAGTCCACCTTAATCTAACTCTAGTCCGTTTGCCTACAAAGTCCAGTTTGTTTTGCGAGGTGCAAATGCGAAATTGAACTATGACCAAAAAACCAAACTGTGGTCCGCCTAAAAACCTAGGTCTTGATTTGATTGAAGTGACCTCTGGTTTGGTTCAAATACATATATGAAGTCAAGCAGACTGAAGACCGGTCAAAAAGTACAAAATGAACAACAGCGCAGGGCATTCTGGGTAAATATAATCCAAACAAACACAAGCGTCCAGCACTAGTGGGGGAAATGGCTTGTGGTCTTTTGCCAAAGACAAGAGAGAAATCCTACAACCGCTAAAATTTGACGCTACTCCGTTTTTGTTCACACTTTGTGAAGAAAGAAGTTTCGCTCATGTCTTCTTCTGAGATTTTCCTGCTGTTTACTTTCTTGGTGCAGAACCACCACAGGCGAGGTTTTTCAAAGAGTGTTTTCAAACCTGATGGTTCAGTAAACACCAAATATGCCTTATACATTATCAAGCACAGACGTAACTCTTACATCACTACTGCAGAAGGTAATGCAGTATGTAGGATGGCGCTCCTGGATTGGCTGATTGCGCCAAGATATTTCAGCTTCCCAATCTGCATTTTCTTTCAAATATTGTAGATATGCTGGATGAAAATAAGCCAATTGTTCGCACATAATTTGGAGTCACATTTTATAGAAAAATCTTTAAATAGTTGAATCTACAAATACTGAACTGGAAATTGGTGGGGTCAGCTGTTGAGTTGCTTTCTGGAGATTGTATATGGCAGCCTACTTCATGCTGCCATGAAGTAGGCTAAAACGTTATGGCACCATGAAGTTCTAGGCTGTGATTTCTTGATTCCACACATCTGGCAATATAGGTTTCCAATTTTCACATAGAGTCAGGTTCGTTTGGTCACCCTTTTCTCCTTCATGAATCATTTGAGATCTGCTTTTTGTATTTACCTGCCTTTTTATATATTGTAAGGGGAAAATCCTTTTCTTTGTACGACACTGTAGCATTGTTGTCCTATTAACAGCAAGTCAAAGGCAAGTGAAGCTAATCAGTCAACCAGCCTGGCTAACCCAGTGCAACCTGCCTCCCATTAGAGGGGGAAACTGCTCCGTTAGAGTGGATTTCCAGTTGAAAAGTTTGCTTCATTGTAGATTGGGTTTCCTTCCCGCAGCTTTGGGAGGCGAGCGAAGTAGCAGAGAGAGGTGGGCAGGTGTGTCTGGCTGTGCTGGTGAGATTCAGTTTTCTTGTAACGTTTTCTACACCTCAGCTAATCATCTAACTCAGTGGTCGGTCCACCCGGCAGGGGACTCCTATACGTCACCCCTCCCTCTGCCTTTCCCACATTGGCCTTAATTAGTGAGGAATTAAAGTCCTGTTTCATGAATAGGATTCATGGGGGACACATCTTCTTAATTACAACAGCTCTCCATGTGCTGCCGGGGACTGATTGCGAGGCAAGACATCTTCCAACTCAGCATCCTCCGCCGCCCCCACAGCCCTGTTTGGGGGGTGTCTGGGAAACAGTGTTGTTAAAATCAGCAGGCAGATGCAGATTAGCTATTCAGATGATACAATGGTGCAGTGCTACAAGTGTCACTGTAATTCTTTCACTTTCTTATCACACTGCCTACAACAAGTCCAGGGAGAGAGAGGAGTCTTTTTCTCTCTCATAAAACTGAAAACAAACGACAGCACAGCTGTGAAAAAGTTTTGTTTATGGAGCTTGTGTTTTGTCACAGTTTACACAATCCAAGCGGGGGGGAATAAAGGTTGAGAAATAAGGCCAAGATTCCATTCAGCTATATAGAAGATTAATTTATAAATGATAGATTTTCAAACTGTTTTATCAGCAAACTGTGGTATTTAGCTTAGAAACTAAATATGTGGCTCGCTAGTAACACATTTAGCTTCAAACCTAATGTTTAGCTTGCTAACTAAATATTTAGTTGGAGCAAAATTAGCTCCATATGTACTTAGTAGGCAAGCTAACTATTTAGCTCCAAAATACATATTCAAATAGTCTGTGAGATAGCTAACTCTGAGCTACCTAAAACTTTAGTTAGCTCAGAGATAGCTAAATCTGAGATAGCTCCTTTTTTGTTAGCTCTGAGATAGCTAAAGCTTCATTTTTAGTTAGCTCTGAAATAGCTAAGTCTGGGCTAGCTCTGAGTTTTTAGTTAACTCAGAGCTAAAGGTTTAGCTAAACAAGCAGTACAATGATTCTAAATATACAAGTAAAAGCTTCAAAAAGCTTTGCTTTGCTCAAGACAAAAAGTGTTACTGAGCATTTCTAGATGTGAAAAGAGGAGGTAATGGTCCAATGCAAAGTAGAGGAACTGCAGCAACGTCACTGCCCAGACCAAGTCACTGCAACACCACTCTTCTGTGTGCATGCTGTTACTGAGGGAAGAAGTATCCAAGTTGGCTCTTTTCTCGATCAACTGGGTGTTTAAATCAAGTCAGAGTACGGAAACCAAAAAAAGCACAGAGAAAGCTATTTCAAAGGAAGTTCAATTTTTCATATATCTAGATATGTCTACAGTTTGTGGGACAGGTAGAATGAGAGTCTTTGAACTTTATAGAAACGTAGAGCTGATAAAGTTAAATTTTTTTCTTCCTTTTTGATGGTAATGTTGGAACTGTAAGAGGACATATGAAAAACTGCTGCTTTAGAAATGGTGCTCCTGCTAGCAGTGCTAATTGCTAAAGTAAGATAATAAAGTCAGCTTAAAAAATCTTTTCTCTTACACATGTGAAGTCACCCCTGCTTTGAAAATAATTAATGACCACTCATGGCATGAAAGGTAGAAAAACTCCAAGGACAGTGAATATGAATAACCTGGCTTTCCATTTTACAGAATCAACTGACTGCTGATAAAAGTGCAATGCTCTATAAGTGGTCAGAGAAATATTAGCTGAATAAACTAAAGTATAGCTAACAGTCAGTATGTATGGACTGAAGGAGATTTAAACCCGTAAGACGTTCACAAGAAAAAAAAATTACACGTCCTGTTTCCACAGCCCACATCTCCGCATGGCATTTTGTGAAAAGACTGGAATAATTGCTTTATGTCTCTGCACCTTTATTACACTGAAAAACCAAAAACCCTCCTTGAATTTTTATGAAAAAAAAAAAAAAAAAAAGCCCGTGAGAGATGCTTGTGCCACGGGAACATAAAGTGGTTGCAATATGCTGGAATTAGCAGTGATAGCTAAATGCTCAGGGAGGTAAGTGGGTACGCATCATCTTACCGTATTTTTAAATTTCATGTTTGAAAGAACAAACGGAGGGGAGTGAGGAGGAGGCAGGATTTTTTTTCTTCCTGGAAGTGTTAACTACCACCTTACACCAAGTAAGTGATTAACAAAACAGAAAAAATGCTGGACATAAAGATAAATCCCTTTCCACTCGTGTGAGTATTTAATAGCTGCATTGTTCTTTCAAACTTCTCTTTGAACCGTTGAGCCTTTGATAAATAAATGATTTCAAAAGAACGGGCTTCGTCTTAGCCTCCCAAACTGCAAAGATGATCTATTTTTCTTACTGGAAAAACCCAAATGAAGGAAGGCTACATTCACTGCAAGACAAATGTCACCAGGCTACCTTCCGCATTGGATTTAGCATTTAGTATCAATAGTTAAGGAGGTTCCATAAATCAGCTGAGACAAGTTTTTTTCCCCCAGTCTTGTCAGGAGTTAAGATTTACAGTGGTGTCACTGATGCCATGAGGGATGAGCGCGAGTGTCATTTTTTGCAGCAAAAGGAAGAAAGAAAGAAAAAAAAAATCAAAGATAGATGGATAGATGCTGGGAAAGACAGAGGGGGCCAAACAGAGCATTTATACCAAAAAGAGAGGAGTGTCTTTGCAATATGACATCAATTGAAATGCTGTTTTTATTTAATTTATTTTATTTTTTAGCTTTTCTTACCTCTCTGACCTCTCCAGGTGTACAATTCAGACTGAAGTAGATTAAAAGCATCTGCATTATTTATACAAGGCCTTTGATCCTGTTCCGAATGTATGCGTGTGTACATTCGAATATCAATTATGCCCTTTGCAGATTAAGGGCACATTTCAAAAAACCCCTTCAGCCCATGAACGATGCCAGCTGCTACATTAACAGGGAACTTCACCCTCTTACATTAGCACTAGCTATACTAATCCATCAATTTTTTGTTTTTTATCTTTCACTGTACCATTTTGTATGTTTGTCAATTGGCAGCACAAACAGAATGCTGTGGTAAGAACTTCTGCACCACACCAAGAAGGTCTGGGTTTCTATCACTGCCTGGAGCCCAGCGTTCCAACCCAGAATATGCCAAAGGCCACATGGGAGGTTACCCAGAGTGCCACCTGCTAAGGTGGCACTCTGGGTAACCTGCTAAGGGGGGGCGCTGCTGCAAGAGATACAAAAAAAAACGAAAACAAAATACAGAAATTATGAAGAAAAAAAAAATCAAGCAACTTTGACTGGCACCATTTAATTAACTTCTGTATTGACAGTAAAAATTCTGAATATATGAACAACATCTGTTCCCTTTTGTTTCTATCTAACAGACTTTCTGCCTTAGATACTCTATATTAATTTAACAGGCTATGCTAACATTTCCCTTAAAGCTGCAGTATAAAGAATATTTTTGTAGGTATTTGTTGAAACTGTCGCTATGCCATGACAGTATGGTACCAGGCAGAATCTGTGGAGAAAAAAAAGGAGCTCCTCTGCCTTCTCCCTGTGCTATCCAATCAGAGCCAGGAGGAGGGTCTTAGTGCTGTCAATCACTCTCTGTGTGTTTAACAGCGCTAGCAGAGAGCAAGCTGCAGCCAGCACAGCCAGTGTTGTGTTCGCCGATGACAGTGGGTGAACAGTTTTTCCGTAGCAGTAAGTTGTTTCTCTGCTTTTAGCAAGTTGAGCAGCAGTACCTGAGATTGACAGACAGCGCTAAGACCCTCCTCCTGGCTCTGATTGGTTGTTTTTGGTCAGGAGCGATCCATTTCTCCAGACAGCAATGGAAAATATGGGAGGAGGTGGAGAAGGTTAGCGTTTCACAAATTATTTGTCTCATAACAAACTGTCACAATAGGGTGACCATATTTTAACATATATGTAAAAAGAATATGTTTCATAAAAGTCACATGCTGTGGTTTTATGTTATGGTTTAGCTAACCAGTGCTGGCAGCCGGGTTCTGCTTGGAGCTTTTCAATGAACTGTTTCACTTATTTCCCTGCTGAACTGGAAACCGTGAATTCCAAGCTAACTTCAGTGTCATGTTTTCCATCTTTTCAAATTCTGATGAACATAGTTTGATACTTGGCAATTTTACTCCATTTAATGTGCAGAAAGAAAAATGAAACTGTCTAAAGGAAACCTGGGAAATACCCTCAGCATGTTACAGTCCTCTTAATGTTAATGTTTAATTCAGCCTTCAAGTCCCTTACCAGAGGTTATTAATCCTCTAAAAACTCATTTGTGTTCCTTCAAATTTTGTATTCTAAAAACTTACCCATGGGAGAATCTCTAGTTGCCATAAAATCTCCTTTTTTCTGCTTTGCCGCTTGGTGCATGAAAACCCCATTACTGCTATGCTTACTATGTAAAAGTTTGAAGTTATTATAATCATAGTATTAGAGTTTGATCCTTACAACATAAGGGCAGCAGCCAGTTTCAGTCAACCACATTCTCAGGTTTTAATTGTGCACAGCTAACGGCTAACTCACAGCTGATATACGCTAAGGAGAAGTGGGAAGAGGGAAAACAAAAGAATAAAAACCCGAAAGAATGCACTTAGAGTTGACTAACTTGTTGACCACAGACACATTGCAGTATGACGTCACATGCGCAAGATACCGGACCCCAGGTTCCAGCTGGAGTGCAAAAAACTGTTCGCTGACGACTACCCTTGGTTTTAGCGTTCAAATTGTCAACATAACTCACTAAATCCTAAATGTACACGTGATATATTAAAGAAAAATAAAAAATGACAACTAGATTGCAAGGTCCAAGGGTATCACATTTCATTGGTCAGTGAAAAATTGGTCAACTATGCAAGCTTGACTTTGACAAACTTAACATGTAGATGTGCTGTGGAATTTCGTGTGTTTTGGTTCTGTTAAAAAAAAAAAAAGCGACCCACACACCGACTCTCTGACAGATCATCAGTAGAGCAGGTGTTTAAATGAGCTAATCAGTTCAATCACTTATTAATAAAGGCAAATCAAACATCAAGTCTGAAAGAATAATACTGTAACGGACCGAGCGAACTGTTCTTTGTGTGGGAAATGTTTGCATGATTTTTAGTATCAAATTCTGATACGCTTATGGCGCTGTCGTCAGCCAGTTGCTATGGCAACGGGTCTGCGTTAGACAGAGAATGTGAAAAAGGAAGAACATGAGTGGTTTGACTTGTTCGTCAATGGTTTTTCTGCGTTATTTTCCCTCCGCTGTGGCGCACTGAACTAAATTAATACCAACATCTCCAGGTTTCATTTAGTTAATGGATCCATCCTACCGCAGCACCACGGCTGTGGATGGCAAATAAAGGAATAGTCTGTTTGCCGTCCACTGATGTGCGCATGTGTAAAATTCCCAGATGTAAAGAGTAACATTCAACGTGTCTATATTGTTAAATAAATGCTTAAAATACCACGACTCTTTCCTGGCAGGTAAAATATGTCAGAATTCACAGGTGCTTGCATTGTGTACATTTCTGGGTTAGTCAACAACAGATTGAATGTGGTCAGTTAAAGAGCACTTCAGAGAATCAGACAGGATAAAGCCTTTCTTTCCCATCCTTTTAAAATGTGTGTGTATTTTTTTTAAACCCACAAATAAATCTGTCAGCACCTGCACACAACGCTGCAGCATCAGCAGATTTAACGTGGAAGTCCCTATTCCACTGATTGTATCTGACATCCACAGAGGAGAGAAGGAAGAAACAGCAGCAGTTTGAACTCAGAGCCAATTTGTTTTTTATTTTTTTGATCCAGGCAAAACAGCTTAGAAATCAGTTTTTATTTAAAGTCCTTTACCGTTATTGGTACAGTAACTGTCTGCACAACACTTCGCCACTTGTTGCAGCCCATGAAGCTCTCAAAACATGCTGACATAGCAAAATTATAAGTCCAGCAATATAGTTTAAATACACAAATAAGCTCTCAGTTAGACCTAAAAGTGGGACTGAGTGAGGCTTTTTAACCTGTCTGATCGATGACGCAGCGTTTTCCTGCAGTCTGTGATGAAGAAGTGATTAACAGGATGTGGCTGCAGACGGGAAAAACAATAACTTGTATTTATTTGGCAACTCAAGAGCATATCAAGTTGTGAACACAGCATTAACATACTCTGAGCAAACACTTCACGAGGAACAAGCACAAATTCAGAAAATCAAGTGACAATTCCCAAAGCCAGATACATCGTTATGGAACAAAACAACTACATTATCCATCTTGAATAGCGTTGTTTTTTTTGTTCAGTTTAACTGTTTTATGCCTTAGCTTGCACTGTAACACTCACTACCACTTCAATTAAGGGGAAATTGCTTTTTTTTTTAAGTTACTGTGATTTAATGTCACTCCTGTTGGCCTCGGTTTGCAGCAGAAAACACATTTTAAGACTGATCCTTTAAAATGTCAGATCATGCCACTTGAATTCTTTTCTTGCTTCTGTGTTTTTTATTGAGGTTTCATATGTCAGACCAAGAAAAAGTACAAAAACTGGAGGAACAAGGAATCTTTCCTCCTTACAAATCAGTATCAACCCAGCCAGCATGCCTAGGTGGGACCCATGTGGGGACAAGGAGGGCAGACTA
>NW_015115139.1:74691-85258 GCF_001443285.1 Poecilia latipinna | reverse complement strand
TGCATACTCTGTGAACCAGAGTATACAGTTAATTTCATTTCATTATCCCCTTTATTAATGACACACTTTTATTGGACAGGAGCAGCTTGATTGAATATTACATGCATTATATCTGTCATGATAGTTCAGAGTGAGTTATTTTTAATTCTAAATTAATATCCTTGTTGGACTTTTATTTAAGTGCTATTCTCCTTCAAGATACATTTACCTAACGGTTGAATAAATGCCTCTAGAATAAACACCTCTCTGCTTAAACCGCTACTCCCTGCTGAAGCAGAAATGACACAACGTTCAACGTTTCCGTTATCCAACATGTATCAATCAATCAAATTTTATTTGTACAGCACATTTCAGTAGCAAGGCATTTCAAAGTGCTTTACATTATTAAAAACAAAACAGTCACGTAACATTGAATAAACAGTAAAAAGAGAAAGAAATAAAAGATTAATAAATAAATAAAAATAAAGATAAAAAACATTAAACTTTAAAGCTCCTACCCCTTTTCTACCCTTAGGACTTTAGTTGAAACGCCATCAATTGGGACACTTTCAAGAAGGGGGGATGGCACCCGCGCCCTCCCTGGGGGGCTTTACATCTTTAAAAACTAAACACAGAGTCATAAACAGTAAAGAAGATGAAGAAATAAGAAAAAATAGATAAAGAGATGAAAAATAAAGATAAAAACATTAAAATCCCACTTAATTTAGCCATAAACAACTCAAAACAGGGGTTTTTAAATTGAGATTTAAAGGCACCCAGTGTTTCAGCTGTTTTACAGTTTTCTGGGAGTTTGTTCCAAATTTGTGGTGCATAGAAGCTGAATGCTGCTTCTCTTCATTTGGTTCTAGGGATGCAGAGCAGACCAGAACCAGAAGACCTGAGGGGTCTAGACGGTTGGTACGACAAGAGATCTTTAATGTATGGCGCCAACCCGTTTAGTGATTTATAAACTAACAACAGCATTTTAAAGTCTATTGATTGAGCTACAGGGAGACAGTGATGGGACTTTAAAACTCGTGTAGCCAGTCTGCTCCACTTTATTCACCAAAAACATTATTTTTTTAATTCACCAAAAACTGTCCTGTAATCTGCAATGTTCGCTATGTTGAGCTCTGCAGTTAGCCACCTTATCTCACTGTGCGAGAGGCAACTGCGTCATGGGCAAAAGGTCAAAGGTAACAAGCTGACCGGAGGGGCTCATTATGTTGTTTTTCTTAAAAAAATACAACAAAAAACAAAATAATTTCAGTACATGTAATTATGTGTCAGAGGGCTTACAAAATAATAATAAATAAATAAAACATTTACCAAAAGGGCACTTGGGGATAAGGAGCAAAAGGGGCAGGTGCTCAAGCCCCTTTAACCTCCCCGCCCTCTGCACGTGCCTGAGAACATCAGTGCTCATCTTCATCCATTGTAAGATTTTTATTTCTAATTCACCTTGGGGTTCCCCCAGAGGAGCTGGAAGAAGTGGCTGGGGAGAGGGAAGTCTGGGCCTCCCTTCTGAAGCTGCTGCCCCCGCGACCCGACCCCGGATAAGCAGCAGAAAATGGATGGATGGATGTTTAGAAAAAAATTAAATAACGTGGAACAAAAAGAGCATTTTAGAAGTAGTGCTTAGTCTTTCTGGCAAGACTAGATTTTTGCCCCGGTGAGTCATTACTGGCTGTTGAAGGGGAAGGTGTTTCCATACATTTTAAAAAATAATAATAAACGGATGTGTCAGACTAAACATGTTGCTGATAAACCAAATAACTTTCTTAATAAAATGGATGCAACAACATGTATCAATGGGAGATTAGAAAGAAGGTAGACGGACTCCATTCAGAAAACACCATGAATACATTAACTAATCAGCTCACTGACAGAAAACCAGGACATTACACCAATTTCCAAGTTTTATTCACCTTCAGAGAACAGAATGTGCCTCCCCTGAACGCACGTCACTGTTCTGAATATTTCTAAAAGTCATCAGTTGACTGCATCCAACATGTCATATCACATGGAATCAAAGAAACGAGACACAGCTGGGAACATGACTGAAAATGAATCGATCACCAAACCACTGGAGACAGTGGACCAAAAAGGGGACAGACAGCCACCTGAGAGTAAGTCCAAGGAGAAGAAATGTTGTAAAGAGGAACCTGTCAATTCTGCAACAAAGCCGGTCATCGAAAACAAATCCATCACAGAATCACAGAAGGAAAACGGGAACAACAAAGACGAAAGACAAAGCGCATCAAGAAGAAGCCACTGCTTTGGAAATCTTTCCCCGAGTCAGACGCTTGTATTGATCTAACATTTTTTACTGAAAACGATGTCAACAATAACGGTCCTCTGCCTGAAAAACAAAGTGATTTGCCCAGCAGCAGAATGAAGACATTTTGGAAAATGCTCCCCAACTCTGAGCCTCACATAAATGTAAGTTTTTTTCCTGAAAATATCAAAACCCAAAACGTTTCAATGCCAGCAAAGGAATGTGACGAGGCGGCTTCCTTGAAAAAAAAAAGTTATTCCAAGAACGCTGGGATTTCTACAGCACAGCCAGTCACCAAAAAGGACTTTGTCTTCAAACCGCAGGAAACTCTGGATAAAAACAGGGAGAAATGTCCATCTATGGCTAAGCCCAGGGACAATAATCAAAGAGAAAATTTAACCGAGGTTCCTGATAATCAAACAGCGAGTAAAGAAAAGTGTACGTCTTGCCAAATTTGAGGAGTCTGAATTGGAGTATATGAGAGTCCAGAAATATTTAATGAAACAGCTCGACGAGATGTTTGGTATAAATCAGAAACTAAATGCTCAACTTAGACATCAGAAAGATACGATGAGGAATGGAGTCTCAGAGAGAAGACAAAGCAGCAATTCAGTGTTTTCTCTTCAAATTCAGAGAGACATAAGAGAACACACAGAGCGGAGAACAGTTCGTCATCAATCTGATTCAGTACAAACAGACATGGCTGTACAGGCAACCAGTTATCAGGAAAAAACGGTCAGTCGAATGATATCTACCCAAACTGTGATGGAAACCAGCAGTCAGGTAAAACCAGACCTTCAAACGATTTCGACCCAAACTGAGCTCCTTCCATTGCTAAGAGAACAGTCCTCTGAAACCCAACTAAATGAGCATCAGGAACAGCAGAGCAAGCTATTCAAGAGATCTGCAGGTCAGGACAGTAGAGTCAGCAATGAAAGCTGCCTCTACTTTGGAAACCCTCAGTCAAGAAAATGTTTCTGTAGCATATAGTGAACAAGAGATTTCAGTACCAGAAATAGTTGGAGATCCAACAGCTAACATTAAAAATGAGATTCATTCAAATGACACAATTATCAGTAAACCACAGGCAGCAATCGAACAGAAACAGTTTCCACAGAAGGGTAGAATGACCTAAGGGAAAAACAGAGACCATCCCCTCCACAGACAGAGGTTACATTAATGGAAGATGTAATCCAAACACCACCTCAGGAATCTGAACTTTAAGCAGCTGAAGAGTCAGCAGAGCAGAACAATGACTATGAACAAGAGAGGCCCAAGAAAAAGATTTCTTCTGGAGGCAAATCAAAAAGACTTTAACACCATCGTGTCTCCGCCAGTTCAAAGACAGATCTGAAGTCCATCCAGAGTAGACATCAGCTTATATCTCTAGTAAATTTGATTTAAAAGGGGTGGCTGATTGTGGGAACGGGAATTGGACATTTTAATATTAAAAAGAAGGACTGCACGGTGGGAAATGTCTCTCCGTGTAGGTGTGGGTTCACTTCGGGAGCTCCGGCTTCCCCCACGTTCAACAACGTCAGTACTCATCTTCAGCCACTGAAAAATCTGAAGACGTAACAGGAAAGGTTCCTGTAGAATTGGAAACAACAGGAACTGGAAAAAGAGCTGCTGTTATTGTTAATTGGATATTATAATATTAAAAAGAAGGACTGCACGGTGGGAAATGTCTCTGTGTTAGTGTGGGTTCACTCCGGGTGCCCCGGCTTCCCCCAGGTTAAACAACATCCAGGGCCGTGCAGAGACCAGTAAATGGGCAGGTGCTCAATAAACAATAAACAATGATAAATTACAGATGGTGAGTGTGAGGGTTCTTACATTGACCAGCCAGAGAGACGCTGAATGGAATCTAAAAATAATCTTAATATTATTACAAAAAAGTTAAAAAATAATTAAACAATGAAGAATTGGGCCCAAAAACTGAGGTCAGCATAACAAACTACAACTCAGGTGGTAACACAAAGAACTCAAGCACAAAACTGACCTAACAAACAAGACATGAGGGGAACTTAAACAGTGGCTGATCAGACCACTGCTGACACACAACGGGTAATTAAACATACAAAAACTTAAACAAATACTAATCAATACAATACCAAATCTTTAAAGTAAACAAACATTAGAATGAAACTACCAAATAGAAGAAACATTAAAGAAATGGTCAAATTAAATTGAAGAAAACCACATTTCCTCGTCCCCTGGCAAACAGATGGAATGACCTGCTGAGGAGGTTTGCCAGCCATATAAGGACGACAATTAGCTGGAGCTCTTCTGTGATCCTCCAGCAGCAGCTCCAAAGGAAACTGGTAACTCAAAACAAATAAATTAATTTATTGCATTTAACAAAAATATAAAGAACTGACAAATGAAGTTAACTAAATGTCTGCACTGCAAATAGTTATCTAAAAAGTCAGACTAATGAAAATTATTTTTAAAAATAAAAATCGAATTCACTAATTAATATCTAAACTAATGTTAAGGATAAGCAAAAAAAAAAAAGATCACCATTCAGGTCTGTGTGACAGTAGGGTCAGCTGTCACAGTGAGATATACAACTAGAGTTATTACATCTTAACATAATAAAAACATAACAGCTGCTTTGTAATATTAAATATATTGTTCATTAGCAAAAACTGCATGTTGATCATGGTAAGAACCTTTATTTCTTTGTTCTTACATACAGTCCTCGTTCTGACCCAGTTGGTCAACAATCCACCACCTTTGGCTGCTTGCAGCAGATTCTTTCATTTTTGTTTCTGACGTCTTTCTTTATGTGGCATCTTTGAATTGAAAAAAGCTAAATATAATGAATTATGATCAGAACACTATACTAAACCACACTACCAATTATTTACCCTTGTGTTTAAACCAATATGTTTTTCAGTTCGTAGCACAACATAATATTAATTTCAGAGAAAATGAGCCCTCTGCTTTGGGGTTCAATTTGTTTCACAATTATTTTATAAAAAAATAAATAACCTCAATTAAATAAAATTGTGATTGCAACAATTTTTTAAACAAACATTTTTTTGTCTTAAAACACATTTATTTACAAATTTTTGTTTTATGATGTCAAAAAATTATTAGTAAAACAAACTTTTTTTGCACATGTCACAAATCTTTTCTTGCTATTCAAAGTTTTTGTTTATGATTCAAAGTTTTGCTTGCGATTCTCACATGGGGGCAGGGCCTAAACATCCCTGATGTGTGCAAATAAAAGTTAATGTTTTACAAATAACATTTTAAGTTCAAGANTTAGCAGTTATGCGAACTGAGCCTTGTATACTAACAGCTGCAGTTTGAGACCTCATGGCTCGAGCCTGAGACACAGCCACCACAAACACTCTCATGTACAGAACTACAATAACTGTAATAGGAGCAAAAAATGTGAGTACGACATCAAATGTTCCTACTAGAAAATCAATCAAAAGTACACACTCCCCATAACAGGAGTTAAATCTGTCTGGATCTTTCAAATGGTCCTTCATAATCACACTATTGTAAAACGCAGAGCAGCCCCAACACAGACAGATACAGATTTGAACTCTGCTTTGTGTCACTTTAACATGGTAACTCAAAGGGTCACAGATGGCTATATATCGGTCAACTGATATGAGCACCATGTTTCCTACTGAGGCAGATGTAAGGAGAAAAGAGGTGTAGTTAAAGAGAGCACACATGAGGCTTCCCAAAAGCCAGCAGCCTCCAGTCAGCAGGATTCTAATGGGCATCAGCAGCAGCCCAACAAGGAAGTCTGAGACAGCAAGAGAAAGGAGGAACAGGTTGGTGGGAGTGTGGAGCTGCCTGGAAGAAAAGAAAAGCAAAGGTCAGCACAAAAACTTCAACAAGTGATACAGAATGTACAATTGTATATTTTCATAAATTTCAAATACACATACTCCACAATTCAATGAAATGCCCTTTTAGAGCAAAACTATGTATAATGCTATAGAAAGGAGGAATGGCCAAAATGTTGTGTGCATAAATTAACTACCCAGCCAACTGATGACAACACAATGAGCAGGAAACAATATACACAGTAATTCACAATTTCAGTTTATGATAATGCCTGAAGTTGGAGATAGAGACGATGACCAGCAAGTTGAGAGTCACAGTCAGTAAAGACACGCAGGACAGCATAATGTAAAGCAAAATGTTCTCAGAAGGAAAGTGCCGGGGTCTTCTGCAGGAAGTGTTGATTAGCTGTGGAAAGCACAGCCCAGCTTCACTCAAAGCCTCCATCGTCAGAGAGAAAACAGCAGCTGAGCTGCTTCTGTGGTCTGCTGACCGTCTGACTAAACGCTGCTTTATAGAACCTGTTTAGTTTCCTCCTCCCACTTCTCAGTACAGTGTATGACGTAATTACACACACAACAAACAATTGCAAAAGAACTATTTTAATTGTATTCCTTTTTAAGCCTTAACTTGATTTTTGTTTTTACTCTAAATGTAGTAGTAAAGAATACTTTCACATGTTTCAGGAGGTTAAAAATGTGCACATCAAGAAATACTTGTGTTACTTGATTTTCTTTCTTACATGTGTTTTGGCAATGTTGCACCAAAGCACAAACAAGAGAACACAAGTCTCACAAAGGTTTAGCGGGACAAAGGGAATTCGACAAATTCTGGTGATTACAACAGAAAACGGCATACAGGCAAGGTAACATGTAAACATGAAAACAAGCATGGCACCAAATGGAAGGATCTAATGAGAAAGGGGGGAAAAAAATAAATACCTCTAACTGCTGGGTACTTATTTAAGAGCAACATAAACAAAACAGAAGAGAAATACACATGAAAAAGACATTGGTGGTCCTCGCAGCTCAGAGCCACTCCAGTCTTGTAGCCATCATGGGAGGTCCTGCACTGGCTTCCCATGGCCATTGTGAATGCTCTCATGCCAGTCATGCACTCCTCCACTAGGTGGCACATTTTGTGAATCTTCCAAACTGCCTACAGTCCAGTTCTTCGAAGCCCCATAGAGGACCAGAAATCCTCCTGGAGGACAAAATGACCACTTCTCCTCTCTCTGCTACTTTCTCCTGCTACTCTCCATCGTTGCATTGTCTGCAGTTATTGGTGGCAGCCAGCAAAAGCAGATGGAAACTGTGACACTATCCCAATATGATAAACATGCAAATAACATGTGCCAAGTAAAATTATGAAGATAAAAAATGAAATTAGTGCAAGCGAACAATTAGTTATGCCAGAAAACCTGGTTGCTCTTTAAAAATGTGGCTGAACTGGGCTCGAATTTTAGATCAGAGCTGCAGAGGTTCAGCTAATATTTTAGATTTTCATGTCTCTTCATTCAGTGTTTTATGATATGAATGCATGTTGTAGCAACATAAAGGAGCTGGTAGTTTTTAATATTCTAATATGTTTTGAGTTATATGGGCCTAAAATATGCCAGTTCTTTGAAATAAACAACTTTTTCCAGTTGAAGATCTAAAGTTTAGATTTACCTTGAAAAACCTCGTTATGTTGCAACAAAGCTGATAACGTTTCTTAAGCTTCAATCCAGATTAGCATCACTCAGTATGCTCACGCCAGCACACAGAGGCTGAACATCCAGATTAAAGTTTAGATTTCCCTCTCTGCCTCTATGAAGCCTTTCTGCTCTGATGACCAAAGACTAAATCTGAAATAAAATGACAGAAAAAAAGTAGCAGATAAAAAAGCTTAAAGTAGGAAGTCTTCAGAGTCTGGAGCCACATCCTGATCACATCAAGAGACGAAGCTTCACTCCACATTCAGAGGAAACATGGACCAAACAGCTCTGATGCTGCTTCTGTGTCTCTGCAGCTCAGGTAGGACTCCACTTTCATCAAACACTAATATTCACTAGAGTTAAAATTATAAATGATCAGGGCCGTGCAGAGGTGCAGGGGCTCAAAAAGGGCACATTTAGCCACATTTTAAGACAGAATATTAAGAAGTCACACATCTTTCAGAGTTTAATAAACAAAGATAAATTACAAATGGTGAGATATACAACTGGAGTTATTACATTTTATAATAAAAACATAACAGCTGCCATGTAATATTAAATATATTGTTCTCTTCCAAAAACTGCATGTTGATCATGGCAAGAACCTTTATTTCTTTGTTCTTACCTACAGTCCTCGTTCTGACCCAGTTGGTCAACAATCCACTAGGGGTGTAGCGATACAATAATTTCACAATACGATATACGATATTCTGGTCACAATACGATACGTATCACAATATTTATTGAGCAATACAATTTGCTACGATTCAGTGGATTTTTACGATTTTCTGAAAGATTTTAGAAGGACAGAGTGATTTTAGTGACATTTTGTGTTCCATAGACTTGAATTTAGACTGAAAACTGATTAAAAGCACCAACTACACAATACCTGACTCTGATTGGACAGTCAGTCTGCAGCTGGACAAAATGAATCAAAGACGCAATGAGAAAATTAGTTTCTGTCATTAAATTCATGTGGATTTGACATAAAACTCAAAAGTTTAAACGGTAATCCAGGAGCAGAGTGGAAAGATTATCAGCCTCTGTAGACTCTCAATATGCAAATTTTTTTTCTTTTGGACACTGTGGCTGCATTTTGGAGTAAAAATGCAGCCACAAATGCAGTCTTTTGGACTATGGGGAAAAAGGCTTTTCTACCTTGGCTCCCGGAGTTAGCCGTGGCTGTTAGCTGCTTTCTTCTAACTGCTAAAGGCTCTGCCTCACCCCGTAGTGATCGACTCCCTGCAGCTACGGAGCGCCGCTATTCCCCTGCTTGTATCTCTGAGTAAACTGCCTCTCAGACTGCCAGGATCTCATAGTACTCTCAGTCTCTGATACTTTGTTGCTAATAAGAATGATCGATCAGCCATTGTTATCATGGAAATCCTCACTGCGCCGCGGATTCCAGCTGCGGGTTTTTCTGACATTCGGAAAAATATGGTTTACTCATTTTAGCATAACTCCGGTTATACTTGGCCTATTAACACAATTTAAAAACTGGTGTGTAGTTTATAATGTGCACTTTAAGCTCGAGTTGAAAGTGAGACTGAGAGGCCGAGTCTTGCTACAGCGCCGTAACAAACTAGACTTATAAAGAGCTATAAGGCTATGGACTCCCATGGTTTAACGGATCGATACTCGCGGATGAAAAACCGATACTTTCCGAGGGTGGAAAATATTGATATATATCGCCGAATCAATTTATTTATACGGCCCTACAATCCACCACCTTTGGCTGCTTGTAGCAGGTCCTTTCTTTTTTGTTTCTGACGTCTTTATGTGGCATCTTTGAACTGAAAAAAGCTAAATATAATGAATTATGATCAGAACACTATATTAAACCACACTACCAATTATTTACCCTTGTGTTTAAACCAATATGTTTTTCATTTCGTTGCACAACATAATATTAATTTCAGAGAAAATGAGACCTCTGCTTTGGGATTCAATTTGTTTCACAATTATTCTATAAAAAACTAACCTCAATTAAATAAAATTGTGATCAAAACATTTTTAATTGTATTTTTTTTAAACAAAAAAAAAGTTTGGCTTAAAACACTTTTATTTAAATTAAAATCACAAATTTTTGTCTCATGAAGTGAAAAAAATTATTAGTAAAAAACATTTTTGCACATGTCACAAATCTTTTCTTGCTATTCAAAGTTTTTGTTTGTGATTCAAAGTTTTGCTTGCGATTCTCACATGGGGGGCAGGACCTAAACATCGCAACAAAAGATTCCTGACGTGTGTTCCTGAGAAAAAAAATGAGATATTTAATTTAAAAAGAAGTTTTTTTAAACAAAACTTTTAGTTTCAAAAAATAAATGATTACAATTACAAATGTTTTGATAACAATTTACTTAACGGGGGTTTGTTTTTTTTTTTTTTTTTTTCCATTGAATAATTGTGAAACAAATTTAGCTGCATACTCTGCAAACCAGACTCTAAACTTACTTAATGACTGAATTGAGTTTTATCCCCTTTATTAATGACACACTTTTATTGGACAGGAGCAGTTTGATTGAATATTACATACATTATATCTATCATGGTAATTCAGGGCGAGTTATTTTTAATTCTAAATGAATATCCTTGTTGGACTTTTATTTAAGTGCTATTCTCCTTCAAGGTACATTAACCTAACGCCAGAATAAATGCAATGTACATTATGCAGCAAAGGAAATTAGAAGGTCGGACATATATTCATTATGGAGATGATAAGTTTTGGACGGGCGATGTGCCCCTATTGCATAAGCGATACTGAAGAATGACTGCCATCATTAACGATAAAGGGAAGAAGC